>NC_052618.1:45074820-45292061 GCF_016545825.1 Eucalyptus grandis
ATGAGAGAAAGAATTGCAAAATGGTGGATGACGGCATCATTGTGTATGCCGACTCAACTCAGATAGTCTCTACTATCTCCCACCTCATCATCGATTGGGAGGAGGAGCAGGCTACACTTGATGCCGACAAGAAAGAGGTTGATCCTTCGCTTGTAGACATGCCCCCATTAGAGGATGCATCTGACGAAGAGATAGTGATAGAGGTGCCTCGGCCATGTATGAGTATGTCAATAAGGCGGTGCCGTGGTCCTATGACTTGGATGTGGACCTTGTTACAAGATCGGACGGAATTATGGTCAAGCCATTTCTCGGCCTGCCCAAAGTTGGTCATTGATGAAGAGGCTAAGGAGTTTCGCCGTAATCAAAGCAAGTGAGTATAACGTGGTTGACCAACTACGAAAGATGCCCGCTCGCGATCTCCCTACTCGAGCTCTTGATGACGTCCCCCGTGCATCAAAAGTCACTAATGAAGGTGTTGAGTGAAATCCGTGTGCCGAGATTGTGGAAACGCATAAGCCGAAGAATTCGTGGGATCGGTCCTTCTCAAAGATTTGATTGCCTTTTCGATGAGGAATTCCCTCTCGAAGGCATGGGACATAACAAAGCACTCTACATATCCGTTAAGCACAAGTCTTCTCATATGTCCCGTGCTCATCGATAATGGGTCCGCTCTCGAACATTTGTCCGTGGCCACTCTTCACCGCCTTAAGGTAGACCCGTCAGGATACATGTTTGCGAAGACTTCGGTGCGGAGCTTTCGATGGAACAAAAAGGAGGTGATCGGGAAATCCATCTTGATGTCCAAATAGGGCCGGTTGTCTTCAACATTCCCTTCCAAGTGCTGGATATCCCTACCGCATTCAATTTCTTACTAGGTCGTCCATGGATACACACTGCAGGAGCAGTGCCTTCAAGTCTACATCAAGCTGTGAAATTTGTGATTGAAAGGAAGTTGGTCACCGTGTATGGTGAAGAAGACCACCGAATTTATCACGAGACGGCTATCCCCTATGTAGAGCCGGATTTCCCACTTGAATCAAGTTACCACTCATTCGAGTTGGTGTCCACTATACATACTTCTCGAGATTCATCACCGCCAGCTCCTGAAGTATCAAATGCTGCCCTCATGGTGGGAAGAGTTATGGTTGGGAATGACTTTGTCCCTGGCAATGGTCTTGGGAGAAATGGTCGGGCATTCGAAGCCCCATTGAAGCCCCTCGAGATCTCGTTCTCGGGTTTAGGGTACCATGGACGAGGTGGAGGGAGTTCAAGGACGAAGACAAGAAAGGCGGAGCTCGCCACCCGACCAAGGACGAGGAGGCAAAACCCACTACCCCCCGAGCATTCCACGAGACATTCCCTGGTCCTCCAAGAATGATGCATGAAGAAGAAGTGATAGACACTTTGGGGGCAGCTAGTGGCAAGTTTGATTACCCGTGAAGTATTCAACCCCTCCTAGCTACTACATTGATCCTAATGAGATAGTCCCAGATGGATGGGGTGGCATGGATGATTCGACACCCCCGAAAGCAGAGAGCCCTAATGATGAGCTGGAGGGAGTTGCAAGCTTATTCGACAACCTCGTCATAGGAGCCATTAATGAAGGACCCCCTGAAGAGATGGGCCTTGGCCCTCGAGAGAACAATCCTATAGCATGCAAAGATGTGGAAATGGTCCAATCTACTGCAACAAGTGCTAATGATGATGATCCTGAAGACTCGATCAAAGACTCTATTGAAGTGCAATATAGCTGGGAACAACATGAAAGAGTTAAGGCTCTCACATTCGGAAAGGTATCCTCACTATTAATTTGAGTGACATTGAAGAAGCAAAGAGGTGAAAATTAGGCGAGTCTCCCAAAGATGAGGCTGAGCACCTAATTCACTTATGAAGGAATATCAAGACATTTTTTATGGACCTACGCCGACATGCCCGGACTGGACCCGTCAATCGTGGAGCATTGCTTACCTACTAATCCAGATGTGCCACCTAAGAAGCAAAGGCTGCGGAGGACTAAGCCCGAACTCTCAAAGAAGATAGAGGAAGAGGTGATGAAGCTTTTTGAATGTGGGGTTTATTGAAGTCTCACAAAGTACCATTCCGAATGGGTGGCTAATATCGTACGAGTAATGAAGAAGGGACGGTCGAGTTCGAGTTTGTGTTGACTATCGGGATCAACAAGGCTAGTCCGAAGGATGATTTCCCGTTACCACATATAGATGTCCTTGTGGATAGTATCACTGGCTTTGAACTATTCTCATTTATGGATGGTTTTTCCGGTACAATCGGATAAGGATGAATGAAGAAGACAAGGAAAAGACGCATTTATTACCCGTGGGGAACCTTTCATTATAAAGTCATGCCTTTCGGACTCGGGAATGCGGGGGCAACCTGCCAACGTGCCATGGTTGCATTGTTTCATGATATGATGCACAAGGAGATTGAAGTCTATGTTGATGATATGATTGCAAAGACTCGGCGAAGAAGCCACATCGAAGCATTGAAGAAGTTGTTCGATCGACTTCGTGAGTTCAAGCCGCCTAAATCCCGCTAAATGCGTGTTCGGAGCAACATCCGGTAAATTACTCGGATTTATTGTGAGTAGTAAAGGGATTGAGATCGACCCTTCCAAAGCTAAGGCCATATGTGAATTGCAACCTCCGTCAACGGTGAAAGAAGTCCGGAGCCTTTTAGGGAGATTGAATTACATAGCGAGTTCATTTCTCAACTCTCTGAACCGCCAAGCCATTCTTCAAGCTTCTAAAGAAGAATGCACAAGTCAACTGGGATGATGAGTGTCGAGAAGCGTTCAACAAGCTAAAGCAATACTTGATGAATCCACCAGTTCTTGTTCCACCCTCACCGGGGCATCCTTTGATTCTCTACCTCACTATTCATAGTGAGTCATTGAAAGCGCAAATGTTGGCTCAAGAAAGTCCTGTTGATAGAAAAGAACGGGCCATTTATTACCTCGGCAAAAGAAGTTTACCGAATCGTAGTTGAAGTTTTCTGAGGTTGAAAAGACTTGTGTGGCGTTGGTGTGGGTGTTGCATAGGTTGCGACAATACACCCTACATTATCAAACGTTCCTCGTGACTGAGAACAACCCTATCAAGTACTTACTTGATCGACCAGCTTTGGTGGGTAAGTTAGCCAAATGGCAAATCTTGATCTCTGAATTTGATGTGCAAATCATGCCACAAAAGTCGGTTAAAGGCCGAGCGATCGCTGATCTATTGGCCGAGAATTCAGGAGTCCCTAATGATGATGACAGTTTCCTTGATGACCATGTCTTGAGTGTAAATGAAGACTCATGGAAGATGTTCTTTGATGGAGTCAGAAACCTATCCGGTTCGGGTACCGGAGCAGCTTTTGATATCTCCGTATGGACAACACCATCCGTAGCTGCAAAATTGATATTCCCGTGCACTAACAATGTGGCCGAGTATGAAGCTTGCATCCTTGGGCTTCAAGCAGCAATTGAGATGGGTGTGGCTAAGTTAAAAGTGTTCGGAGATTCCGCACTAATCATACCGTTCGCAGACCGTGGGAGAATGGAAGACCAAGGATTCCAAGTTACTCCCATACCACAAGTATTTAGAAAATCTGGTGAAAGAATTCGAGGAAGTTTCGTTTCAATACTTGCCAAGGTCTCATAATCAATTTGCAGATGCACTCGCAACGTTGTCCTCTATGCTGCAAGTCACTGATGGGTTGGAGGTTGAACCCTGAAAATAGAAATTTTGCCGGCTTCGCCTTATTGTATGATTGTGACTGAAGAACCTGATGGAAAACCATGGTATTACGATATCATGAATTACATTAAAAAACAAGAATTTCCCGAAGGAAGCACTCAGGCTGATAGGAAGTACATCATGAAGATGGCCTCGAAATTTTTCGTCGACAGAAAATTTGTACAAGAGGTCTTACGATTCTGTCTTGTTGCGATGTGTAGATGCAAATCGAAGCCACTCGATCATGCAAGAAGTGCACGAAGGAGTATGTGGCCCCCATATGAATGGACATATGTTAGCCAAGAAGATTATGAGGTTGGGCTACTATTGGCTCACACGAAAGTGATTGCATCCGGCATGTTCGGATTTGTCACCACCGCGCATTCATGGAAATAAGATAAATGTTCCTCCAACCGAGCTGCATCGGTTTTGAGCCATGGCCTTTCTTGATGTGGGGTATTGATGTGATTGGCCCAATCAATCCCAAGGCTTCAAATGGACATCGATTCATTTTGGGGTGGCGATAGACTATTTCTCCAAATGGATCGAAGCTACATCCTTTGCAAGTGTCACCCTTTCGTAATGTTGTGAAGTTTGTCAAACGTGACATAATTGCTCGCTATGGTGTCCCTAAAGCAATCATCACGATAATGGGACCAATTTGAACAACAAGCTTGTTGATGAGTTGTTCGGAAAGTTCAAAATCAAGCATCTCGAATTGTCTCCTTACCGCCCTCAAATGAATGGGGCTGTTGAAGCGGCCAATAAGAACATTAAGAAGATTTTGGCTAAGACAGCTGTGAATTATCGAGATTGGCATGACAGGCTACCCTTCGCACTAATGGCGTACCGGACGCGATCCGCACTTCCACCGGGCAACCCCGTTTGCTTTGGTGTACGGCATGGAGGCGATTCTACCAGAAGTGGAGATTCCTTCTAAGGGTTTTATCCCAAATAGAGTTGTCTCGAGGCGTAATGGTCACAACAAAGATTTGAGCAGTTGAACTTGGTTGACGAGAAAAGATCGAAAGCTCTCTCGTCATGGCCAAGCATATCAACGAGAATAGCCGATCTTTCAACTGAAGGTGCGGCCAAGGCATTTCGAGGTAAATGACCTAGTCCTAAGGAAGCTATTGCCGATCTTTCCGGATCCTGGAGGCAAGTTTGCTCCAAGCTACAGTGGCCCATATGTGGTAAAGAAGATATTTCCCGGCGGAGCCTTGATATTGGCAGAAATGGATGGTCGAGACATATCCCCAAGGAACAGAGATGTCATAAGGTAAGTCTATCTCTATCCATACTTTAAATGCTTGTCACTGTACAGGTATTCCTTTTCAAGCACCGACACTCAATGGAGTTGTCCATTAAAGATTTTTCCTCCAGATTCAATCTGATTAAGGCGACCGAAGAATGGTTCGGGTCCTGGTCGGATGATTTCTGTTCGCAAGGCTAGGCGACCGAAGAATGGTTTGAGTCCTAGTCAAGCAAAACCTCAGTCTAGGCGACCGTAGAATGGTACGGGTCCTAGACACCATTAAAGATTTTTCCTCCGCATTCAATCTGATTAAGGCGACCAAGAATGGTTCGGGTCCTGGGTCGGATGATTTCGTCGCAAGGTCGGGCGACCGAATAATGGTTCGAGTCCCGCCAAGCAAAACCTTAGAGTAGGCGACCGTAGAATGGCACGGGTCCCGCACAACCTCGCCCAAAGCGGCAGAATGGTACGGGTCCTGAAATCGATCCCCGTTTAGGCGACCGTAGAATGGTACGGGTCCTAGACAACCTCAACTCAGGCGACCGTAGAATGGTACGGGTCCTGGGAAAGCAGTCACTTTGTGAAGTCACGTTACTATTCTGGGCGACCGTAGAATGGTACGGGTCCTGGACATGTAACACCAATCTACCTTGAGTTGCTCTGCCATCCCCGAAGGTAAGTAATTCCAGGTAAGTTCTTTTATCATTTGCATTAGCATTTCCATGCATCATATAAATTTCATTTCAAAATGGCACTCGTCCTTCAAAAAAAAATCGTTTAGTGCATGTGCATAATTAAAATTAGGTCTCAACTTGTCTTTGAATGCAACCTCTACGAGCTCACCTTCAAAGAGGGGCAACAAGGACACCTATTTTTAGCAAATCTAGGAAAATAAGGAAAATAAAATTGCATTTTGAACAAATAAAAGGAAGAAAAATAAAAATGGGGAAGATTGATTTGATTGATTATGCATGGAAGTTTGAAATTTTGATGAGCATTCGGATTTCGTTAAATGCAGAAGTAATTTAAAATTCAAGTGAATAAGAGGCAAGAATTTTGCAAAATTGAAGAAATCTGAGCAAGATCGAGCTGATTGCGAAATCATGCTCTGATTTGCAGGATTGATTTAATGCAACATAAGATGGAAAGCCGAAAGTTGCTATAAAATGGCTATCTGAAAATCACTATAAAAAGAGCCATAATTTTCGTGAACCGGGGGGAGAAAATTCAGAAAAATTTTCAGAGGTGTGAAAAATTGAGAGAGATTTCGTGAAGAGAGTGCGGAGAAAGTGAAAAGAGAGAAAGAGAGAAAAAGCTTTCTCCGTGAGCCAAAAGAAGTCCTTTTTCTTTTCCCTTCGACAACCCGCGGAAAAAAAAAGAAAGAAGCACGAACGTGAGAGAAAGAGTAGGAGAGAAAAGAGAAAAGCAAAAACAAAGTAAAGGTTGATTTGACCTTTACCGTTCATCATCTTCCTCAAATCCACTCACCCGCCGCAACTCGCGGAGACCCGCCGGAGCTCCGACGAAGCCCGCCGCTCCCGACGATCGCCGAGCACCACCCACCACCGCACCACCGCCGCTCCCCGACCTCGCACCGCGCCCGACGACCGGCTCACCTTCGCCGACGCCGCGCCGCCGCAACACCCGCCCGCCCGCGCGACGCCGCCCATTGATCTCCAAGCTCCGCCGCGCTCCGCTGCACGCCGCCGCTGCCCCGCCCGACGCCGCCGCGTCTCGCAACCCGACCAGCCGAGCACGGCCCGGCCAACGCCCGCAGCCTCCGGGGATCCGCTGCCCGACGCCGCCGGGAGCCAGCACCGTCGCTGCCGCCTCGGCTCAACGCACCCCCAGGAGCCGCGCCACCGCGACACCAGCCACCTCCGCGACCCGAGCGCCCCAACTCCACCTCAGCCCGTGACGATCCACTCGACGCCGGTTGCCGCGCTGCACCTACAACGTCGGCACCATCCCCGCCGCCGCACCACCAGAGCCCGACGCTCCGCCTTGCCGCGCGACCCCGCAAGCCCTCGCCGCCGACGTGCCACTCCGGTGCCTCGCCGAACCTCCTGGTCACCATCCTTGGGACCCCACTGGCCGCAAGCCCAATAAAAAAAAAATAAGAGAAAACACATTAGGTAGTTTTCTTTATTTTATTTTATTTAATTTATTTTACTTTTATCTTGTTTTTTTTAGTATAATTAGTCTTTAGTATATGATCGGAAATTCAGCATATTACCGGATTCGCAACCGCGCCAGATTTTTTATTTCATCTATAAGGCCTTAGATGAAATAATTAATTAAGCGGGAATAAAATTGATATTTTGATCTTTAAGGCTTAAGATCAATTTATTGATTTTATAAGCGAAATATTGTCTCTTGATCTGAAAGATGTGCGATATTTCTGATGATTTTGAATGAATTGTCTCGTCTTAATTGCCTTGTTTATCTCGAGATATGTTTGAATTAGAATATTGCATGTTTTAGGGTTTACATGTTTAGAATAAGAATTTTATTTAAAAAATCAAAAAATCAATTTAGGTTGCATGTTTTAATTATTTGGCAATTATTAATTTCGAAAATTAATAAAAACAACAAAAAATCATCATGCATATGTAATGTAGTATTAAAGCATATTTTGCATGTCATTGCATATTAGGGTTAAATTGCACCTAGTTTAATTTAGATTTTTTTAATTTGTTATAAGTTTAGGCATCTTTTAGATATATTGCATTTTAGGATTATTTAGGTTAAGATAATGTTTTAGTTTAAATTAGGATTTGGCTCAACCTAATTCCTAATATAAATTAAATAGGATCTTAATCTAATTAGGTAATTTTCACATTTCACCTGAAAAATAAAAAATAAAATGTCATAGGTTAAATTAGTTTAATTATTTATGATAAAACGCATTCTTTTAGGGAAAAGAAAAAAAATGTTATATGCACGTCATTAGGGCTAGATTCACTGGGATGCATGTCATTTAGTATTTTTGCTAAGCCTATTTAATTAGAAATTGCATGTCATTAGAATTAGGTCATTTAGTTAATATTGCATTGCATATTGCATGAATTTCATTAATTAAGTGAAAACAAAAAAAATAATTGCGTGGTAATTAGAAACCATATCTAGGGTTGTTGATGCAGTTTTTAACTTAACGTTGCATATGCTTTCGTTGCTTTGAGGTAAGTTTTTGCAATTTATTTATTGTTTAACTGGGTGTTAAATTGGTGAATTGCGCACCCGCATGATCACATCACATGTTAGGAAAATAGATTTAAAATCAATTTAAGCTGCTTGCAAAAACATTTTTTGAAAATAAAAGAATGGTACCGAAAGGGCATTAGAGAAATCTAGTGTAACCAAGTCCCCGTACCCATAGTCTCTGATTCGTAGGAGTAAAGTGAAACTCCCGTTACTTTACTTGGGTTTCTAATCGACCCACCAAAAAAATAGATTAGTGGCGACTCCTGATTAAAAAAATCAATTGCATGTTAAGAACTCGAACTTAAGTCGCGAATTGGTATGGGCTTGGGAGAGCCCGAATTAAGTCTAGGCTTAATAATCCATTAGTCAAACCCTAGGTGGTTCACACCGGAAAAATAGGTCGCGACAAGGGGTGAGCGGTTCCCGGTTCCTTACAAGTTCCGCTTGGAACCCGGAACCTACCCTCGGCATGTTTCTCATTTTGGACCTGAACCTACCCGTCAAAAACTAAGAACTTGAACCGACCCTGAACTAAGAACCGGAACCTACCCTATCACAGTTCCAGGGTCGGTTCCTGTTCCAACAGGTTCTTTTTTTTTTTTTTTTTTTCACTTTTAGTAAAAAAATGCTTCTATTGGAAATCTTCCACATGAGAAAAACATTAAATCAAGGAGATACATAAACTGAAATGATGTGTGCTGAAAGATAACTAATTAATATGCTAAAAGACAGCATTCTTTAGATGACCAAGACTATAGATTCCAGAAACATGGTATGCGAATTCATAATGTACAAACCCATGCCCCCCTGTAGTAGGTTATATGTTAATGACCAGATCTGCACACAAAGTATAAATCATGGACACTTCACCACACCACGAGCTGTATAAGGAAAAGCTAATCCATGGTGTTTACTTTATCAGTACATTTGACACTGGAAATATTCAAACAAAGTTCATGATTGATTATTTATAAACAGAAGAATCGAGCAGACTAGATAAGCAAGTCTAGTATAAGTTGACAGATGAGGAAAGAGCACAAGTGATGCCGTGAAGTCACAGAAAAGTGTACCAACCCATTTCTCCAGTGGTTCTCTCGTATCCTTGATTTTGACACTGTACTTCCACTTTTTGGCTCTGCAACCTGTGTGCCGTTCCCATTCACTAGGTGTCTGCATCTTTAAATCACATGAGCCACACTTGCACACAATTCTACAAAGACAAACGAAATCAAGATGGCTTATCAACAACCCCTGTGTAAATTAAAAGCTTTCCCAAGTTATGTAGGTTTTCCATAATAAAAGGTCTTTAACACACACCATTCGGATCACTTAAATTCCGACAATAGACTAACTATACCGTAAAAGCCAATAAGCTAAGTTAATTAGTTGTGACTAAGAGAAAGAAGCTCAATCTACAAAAGCCGAAAAGAAAAACGTTGATAGGACAGAAAAGATGAAGCAGCATTATACGAAATTCAATTTGCAGTACTAAAGGCTTACAGATGAAGTTTTGGAATATATGACCCTTCCATGCCATTGCACACCACAGAAACCTTGTCAGGCAAAGGAGCTTGCTTGTTTTCCACCAACCTGTTTCAAGCAAATTCAAGCAATCTCGTTCAAGTCCTAACCCAACCATAAAGGCATATGCGCACATACGCACGAGCACACATGCAAGCAGACTATATAACTGACCAAAACAGGTAACGTATCTCTAAGCATACATCTCTTTTGGCTCCAATTTCTGTAAGTTTGGCGTTTTGCAAGTGGTCTTGGCCTCCAATCTGGGCAGTAGTAATCAGAGTGCTGTAGCTCCTTCAAGTGTAATTATGTCAGAGACAATTCCCATGTGCTTGCAAAATAGATCTAGGAACAAAACCAAATAATGCATGCTCACCTTTAAAAGTCGGCTGGAGATATTGGCACACTCAGCATGCACCCATACATTGCAACCATCGCAACATACCTAGAAAAGAATTCCACACAGCAAGATACAACATCAAACAACTCATAATTTTCAATGAGAATAAGTTAACTATGTCAACAGTCAGATATCTTACCTAATCTCCATCGTCGGAATGATGCCAAATTTTCTTGCATATTCCGCAGTATTATTTGGATTTCAGTAACTGTAGAAATGATGCACGTGACATTGGTCAGTACCTCAATTCATCTTGTAGACTTGTCATGAAAGTTCTATTAAAAAAAAAAAGAAGAATGCAACTATGGACCTTGGCACAATGTCTACACAAAATTTGAGCTTCACCACTTGGGCCTTCCATCTTTTTCATACTTCTACGAGGGAAAATGAGGCTACAGCTGTCACAAGTTTGCATATCCTTGGAACACATATCCTGTATCAAAGAAACAAGAAGCCCCACTTTCATTGGAAAATTGCGATCGGTGCATAAATGGTTTAAACAAAAGCTTCCATGCAAGATTTAAAAGCAATAATTACTTCCGGATCCCAATCAACAATTTCACTGGTGAGCTGTGGGAGGTCTATTTCTCACAGCACAGCAGTGGAACTTGGGTCAATGCTTCCGAGTTAGAGTTCCAGAGTGGGAACAACTGGAGTGGTGATGAAGTTTGAGGATTAACCTAACTGTGGCTCACATTGAGAGGATTAAGGCAGACACAGGAGTTGTTGTTCTTGATGAATATCGCTGAAAATTACATGTTTTAGTGCACATAATATTTTTCTTATCTAGTTAATACCCGTGGCACTCAAGTTATTCAGTCATTTGTTCATAGACTGTAAGTTATTAGCACAATGATTTGACTTCAGAATCACTACTATCGAAAGAAAGTTTCCAATTTGACAGAACTACATTATACAGACATTTAAATGAGATTCAGTTTTCCAAGTAACTGAAATTCACTTGAGGATTCAACAACACTATGTTGTTCTAATTGAAGAAAAGGTGCTAATCAACTAAAGAAAATTATGATTAGAAAAAACATGAAGAAAAAACTTCCAGTAACTAATCCAACACAAGTCAGTCACTTTCTAATCAGAAGCTTATGTGTAACTATCATATGAAAAACAGTCAGCATCCATTGAAATCCCAGAGCCACTTTAAACCATATCTCTAAAAGGAGGGTGCCAAGAAGAAGCCCAAAGTATGCATATATCCACCACCGAAACTACACGGTATACTCCGGCCACGATGGCACAAGACGAGCGAGTCAAAGGAAAAAACATGGCCAGCCAAAAAGAAGATCACGAAGGAGACAAGGACACAAGCGACAATACGAGGAGAAAGCCAGAGAGAATGGGGACGAACCTGTAACAATCTCAAGCTCGAGCGGGACCTACACAGAGAGACACGGAAACACACAGATCTTAGCAAAAACAGAAACGCGAAATGGGATGGAGGGAAAAGAGAGAGCGGTGGGAAACCACGAAATCCTAAGAGCGACGGACACGGACACGGCCGCACACACCTTCTTCTTCGCCTTCTTCTCAAAGGAAGAGCCGAGCACCTATAACGACGCTCTCTCTCTCTCTCTACAGAGGAAGTAGTGGCTCGCCGAGCAGAGGTCAGCAGTGGCGTCGAGGGCGACCGGCGGTGGCGTCGAGGGCGACCGGCGGTGGCGTCGAGCGCGGAGAACGGGCAAAGAGAGAGTGAAATGTGATAGTCGTGGAGAATGAGCGAAGAGAGTGTGAGATGTGAGATAACTTTTGATCTGGGGCTTTTTTTTTTTTTGGCCCTAACCAAATAGGTTCTGGTTCCGGTTCCAGATCCCAGGTTCGGTTCCGGTTCTTATAGGAACTGAACCGAACCAGGAACCGCCGATTCCCAGAAAAGAGGAACCGGGAATCGAACCGGATTCGATTCCCGTTCCCGGCTTCTACCAAACCACGCTCACCCCTAGTCATATATGTGAATTTTCACTATTAATAAAGTCGTGACATAGAGTATTTCAACACAATTAGATCGAATAGAGCTATTTAATGTGTGGATTGAAATTATGTTTGACTGAAAATGTGAATGCCATAAGGAAAATCCTTGACCCAGTTGTATTAGTTATTGTCTTTTGAAGGAGTATCTTCTCTATATGGATATAGAAGATATAAGTATATTTAATGCTGGGATCTGATATCCCTGAACTATTTAAGGAAGTTATCCTAACATTACTTCTATCTAGTGCAACATTTGGTATTAGATATTTGAAATTGGAGAGCCTCTTTCATTCATTATTATTAGCAAAAGCGCATATATATATATGTATGTATGTATGTATGTATGTATGTATGTATGTATGTATGTATATGGAAAGAGAAAAGTACTTGAAGACTTAATACTCTTTTTTTTTTTTTTTTTTTTTTTTTTTAAGGCTGCTTATAAGATAGGAACGATTCAAAGTTTAAATCTGAAATACCTAAGAAATAAGATGTAATGATTAATTTACATATTTTTCCATTGACAATACATTTACAAAATATCTAACCAAGGATATTTTGTAAAATAAAAAAAGATGTATGTATGTATGTATGTATATGGAAAGCGAAAAGTACTTGAAGACTTAAAGGCTGCTTATAAGATAGGAACGATTCAAAGTTTAAATCTGAAATACCTAAGAAATAAGATATAATGATTAATTTACATATTTTTCCATTGACAATACATTTACAAAATATCTAACCAAGGATATTTTGTAAAATAAAAAAGATGTATGTATGTATGTATGTATGTATATGGAAAGCGAAAAGTACTTGAAGACTTAATACTTTTTTTTTTTTTTAAGGCTGCTTATAAGATAGGAACGATTCAAAGTTTAAATCTGAAATACCTAAGAAATAAGATATAATGATTAATTTACATATTTTTCCATTGACAATACATTTACAAAATATCTAACCAAGGATATTTTGTAAAATAAAAAAAGAAGAAGAATTCACGATCTCTTATTAAAGAACCTTGATTATAATAGTTTAGATAGTATAAATTAGCTAATTATACAATTGTTATGCGCTCATCTCTTGGTATAGCAACCAAGTCGGATCCAGGGAGAGGGGACCGGTAAGAGCGTGAATAATAATCATTATGGCAAGAAATTGGTATTTGGAATAATGAAATATACGTTTGATATTGACACAAAATTTATGTTCCCCAAATAAAAATTCATTTAATAATGACACAAATTTTTTTGGCGGTGGATTGCAGGGGGTGGCCGACAGCGACCAACGACGGATGGCAACTGGCGACGGATGATGGATGGCAGACAGCATGCGGCAACTTGCTCCGGTAACAAACCAGAAAATTTTGAACGGATCCATTTAGAATTTGACATGTATCTCAAATTAAAAAAATTAAAATTCTTATTTTTCTCTTTCTTCCCATGCATCCTATCAAAGTTATTGATATATAGCAGTACGCTGTGCTTATTGCCTCGTAAATGGACTAATCTATACTAATATATATTACCTTAAAATAAATTTGTGGACATTAAATACACTTACACTAATGGAACGAGTCTTCTCTTTTCATATAAAAATTTCAAGAGTTTTCTCAAGAAAGTGAAAATTAAAAGAAAATCCTTTGAAATCTCAATGTATATGACAATAACAACATAACTAATTTCTTTTTACATTTGCAATAGAATTGATTATGTATAATAGTTATTAAGTGGAAAGAAAAATACTAAAAAATTGAATATATTATGATTTAATAGATATAATTAAATTGATCAATCTCCAAACAACGCAATAGCATGCACTAAAAGAGAAATATATTAAAACATATCACTATATCTTGATTCATACATGCATAATAAAATTAATTCTTCTATGCACGACACAATATCATTCATCATATTCGTAGATTAGAATATTTAAAAATGTAATATAGGTTACTAACAAACATAAAAATCAAAGATAAAAGCCATGCTAACTGTAGACAAGAATCTAGTTAAATGGTATAAGATAAGATTATATATATATATATATATATATATATATTTCCGTAAGTTCAATAAATGTACGGGAGACAAAAGTGTCATTGAAAGTACTTATCTTGATTTTTTTGTGAAGAGATTGTTAACAGAGATCTAAAGGGCAATTTTCCGACACCTTATTAAAGGATCTAATTGCATAAGTTAAAAACTTTGGAGACTCAATCATACATTCGATAGTACTTAAGGACCAAAAGTGAATTAAATAGAAAAAAGAAATCAAATGGACTTCTCTGTCTCACGGAACAAAGCTGCATCATCATTGAGCACTGTCGTTATATATATATATATATGCTTGGGAGATTGAATTAAAGCGTTTGCAATTACTGTTTTATTTGAGGTGGGGAAATTTCTCCTAATTTTTACTAATACAATTTCGGAAGTGTATTTTGGGTTACAAGCTAGGGGAGAGTCCTCTTCGTAAACAAAATATAGAATCAATCTAATTAATAATTGTCCTTAGAGCACTAGTAAGATAGCTATGATTGCTATTAATAAAGAAGCAATAGTGTATGAATCCTTATTTTCAACATGAATAACAAACCTGGCAAGATTGACTAAGTTTAGTGCATGAAAATCAGTCCAAAATAGAAAACAACTATTACACAAAGAAAAGCTATAGACCATATATGATGCAAGCTTGCGCCATTGATAGGTGCACATTTGAGGGTAATTATTCATAACAACTTGGAAATAATACATTTTTTCAAAACCCACTAAAAAGTCTTAACAATTGTCCTAAGATCACATTTTCACATTTCAATGGATGAATTAGTAAGATGGATCTAGGACCGCACTTAGACATCTCTATGCGGTTTGGAACGAGTTTGGTATTTGGTTGGCGGGTTTCCTACAATCCATACTCAGTTAATTATATAACCAAATTTTTTCCCCTAACGAACACTAGCTTATCTAGGCAATTATACTATTTTATGCTTGAATTGATAGATGTCAATATATCCTAAATTATCACAAAAGTAACTGGAAGTAGGGGGCAGATTGGTGACTCAGTTCCAAAAAACCCAACGCGAGGTTGAGACAGATTCGAGCTATTTACTCGTTGCAATCCTTGATATGAATTGGAAGCCATGACCAACCGCCATTCGAAGCCAATGAACAACCTCCAACCGCAGCCAAGCCAAAAGGGCCAGAAGGGAGTTGAAGGCTTTCATGAGAGACCGTGAGATTTTGTTTGCCTTAGAGAGAGAGAGAGAGAGAGAGAGAGAGAGAGAGAGAGAGAGAGAGAGAGAGAGAGTATGGGCTCATTAAGTGAGGGAGACTGCATTACAGTGGAAGAAGGGTCCTGAAGGCCAATCCATCATTAATACCACGATAAATCCGACTTCTACAATTGGGTCACTCGAAGTACTCCTGTGAATTGATAACAAGAATTTCATTAAAAGGTGTCTTTGAACACTTATTCGTTTAATGGCCCATCTTCATGTTCGTATCAAGATGGTAGGAGCTTCGCTTTTATTTTTTTCCCCGGTCATGTGATGAAATATTTTAATTTCAAATCATTGGTTATACATAATATGAGAAAAGTCAGTGTGATGGATTTGGCAAAATTACCTGAATGGGTTGATTAGTAAAATGCCCCGTGGAGAATTCGTCATGAAATATTTCCTTTTCTTTTCCCTCTTTTCCCTAGCTTGTCAATTATCTTAGATGAAAAACATTATCGTATACAAAATTTTGTTAAGTTTTTTAGATGATAATGACCTTTGGAAAATACATAGTTCTTCTATGGATACTCGACCATGGTATCTTTATGTGTATTAGTTCACTCGAGATTATTTTTATCTTTAGATAAATGAAGTGAGTAATTCTCTGGAACAATTTTTGGCTTCTAACATTTGTTTGTTAGCGTTTTTTTTTTTTTTCTAAATATCTCCTAAATATCATTTTCTAAAGAAATTTTAAGAATGATTTCCATCTCCTCCTCGTCAGCCTGTTTCAACCCTGACCTAAATTTTCTGCATCCCCCACTTAGGTCAATTCTCTAATAACATATGAATCAAAATCATCTCATTTTCCCACAACTTAAAAAAAAAAAATTAAATTGTCTTCTTACTCTGACAAAGAAGTGACAAATTTAAGTACATCGATCTGTCTTTACTATTAATGTAAGTGACAGAGAAGTGGCAGGATCAATTAAAGTACATCGATCTATATTTACTATTTCCATTGTTTTTTTTTTTTTTTTTTTTTTGGTAAGGTAAGAATATATAGAGCAAAAGCCAACTATACAAAAAATCGGCGCAAAAAACTTTCACTCATAATGCATGAGCAAAAAAGAGTGAAAGGGAGCCGATGTAAAAGAAAACAAAAACAACGGAAAACAAGGAAGTCAAAACAAACCGGCAAACAAAAGAAAACCGCCACCAAGCAAACCAAAAAGATCATCGAAGGCAGCACAACACAAAGAATGGGGCCGCAAACCCGGAAGGAACAGCACCAACCGACCAACCCTAGCGAAGAAGCACCACTAAGGAGAATGGGCAAGCCCGCCAACAAAAACAGAGGAGTCAAAGCCCCACCCTCGTTGAAGACACATGTTATGAAAGTTGTCCAGCACATTGCTGAAGGTCAACACTTTATCTTTAACAACTTTGACAAGTTGATTCTTCAAAACAGAAAACTCAAGTGTTTCACCCCGGAAAATGATGCTATTTCTTTTCTTCCAAATTAAATAGTTCATGGTTCCAAAAGAGAACCGAGCAATGGAATGGAAGAAATCCTTACCAATCAAAAAATTCAAAGCCAAAGGAGATTTTCCGCTCAAGATCTATTATGCCATGGAAGATTACATCTACTGGCCCAAAAAAAAGCAAGAGTCGCCGAGACGGGACAAGCAAAGAAGAGATGGTCAATAGAGTCTGGAGTGACATTGCAAAAAACGCATACTTCATAGCCAATTCTACCATAAGATAGGAGGAAAGCCTACGTTGGTAGGCGATTCCTGGTGATTAACCAAAGGTGGAATTGACATCTGGGAGCAATGGCATTGTTCCATATAAACTTAGCCCAAGGGACTCGATTTTTTTTGCTTCTTATGACATCCCAAGCAAAGGCCACCGAGAAAATACCAGAAGAGGAACCGCGCCAAGAGAATCGGTTAGGCACTCGAGTAAGAACTAAGATGGAAAAATCCCAACACTCTAAGAGCGACCTGAAGACCCGCCCCACCGGAGAAGTGAGGTCTGCCACCGTCGCAAGCTTCGAGAGGCCAAAGCCCTCCATAAGAGAAACCGGAATAAAAAAACACAAGGGGCCTTCTTTATGCTAGTTATCAAACCATAGAGAAATAGAGCAACCATCACCCACTTCCCAAATAAAGTATGACCTGAAATCCCTCCTCAGCTGCAGGATATTCCTCCACACCCAAGAGCACACGCTAGAACAAAGACCCAAAAATTTCCCTTCTTTAAAAAATTGGAGTGAATCCACCGACACCACAAGGACTCTTTATCAGTAAACAAAATCTAAATATATGTCACCATGGTTGTTTTATTGCAATCTCACAATCTTTGAATACCTAGTCCACCTTCCTCCTTAAGAGCACAAACATCTTCCCAAGAAACTTTAGCTTCGCCTCGACCCAGGGTAGGCCCCTTCCAAAGGAACTATCTTAAGATACACTCAATACGGTCTAACACCGAATAGGGAAGGGTAAAAACACTAGCCCAGAAAGCTTGGATAGAATGAAGCACCGACTTAATCAACTGAAGTCTTCCAGCGAAAGAAAGAAACCGTTGAGCCCACAACTGGACCCTGGTTGTGATTCAGTCAATAAGAGTCACGCAATCTGCCTTCCCAAGCCTCTTGGAAATAATGGGTACCCCTAGGTAGCGTACCGGAAGCTTACCTTCTTGGAAGCCAAACGCCAGAATAATGTTCCTTCAAACGGAATCAAAATCCCATGCAAGAGACACTTCACTCTTGTTCTTGTTAGGTAGCAAACCAATCCAAGAGGAGAAGATATCAATGCCTCTTTTAAGGAGGGACACCAACGCCGAATCAGCCTTACAGAAAAGAAAGACATCATCAGCGAAAAAAAGATAAGATAGTTTCATAACTTTACACCTCCGAAAATACTTGAAGTCCTTATGTGAAGTGCAAGAAACCAAGATCCCAGAAAAAATCTCCATTACGAGGGCGAAAAGATATGGAGACATCAGGTCCCCCTGCCAAAGGCCGCGCCCAGCTGAGAAGAAACCATGAAGCTCACCATTGATTGAGATGGAAAACTTTGGAGTGCGAACACAAACCATGATGAGTCTGATCATCCACTCTGGGAAGCCAAAAGCTAAGAGAGTAAGCTCAAGGAAATCCCAATCTACCGTATCGTAAACCTTCTAGAAATCTACCTTAGTAGCACACTTAGGTAGATACGGCTCTAGGTGGAAACCTGCAAACAATTCCTGGGCTAAGAAAATATTGTTCTTGATTCTTCTTCCCTTCACAAAAGCATTCTGAGATGGACTAATCAGGTCATTCAAGACAGCTACTAGGCTGTTAGCCAAAATCTTAGTAATGGCTTTGTAAATGGTGTTCAGCACAAGCGTTTGGAACCTTCGGCACTAGAGTTAAGATCGTGTTGTTTACCTCTCTAAGCAACCAAACCGACCAAAAGAAATCCTTCACCACCTCTACCACCAGAGGACCCACAATCTCCTAGTCGTACTTATAAAACTCAACAGTAAAACCATCAAGCCCAGGAGCTTTTCCACGAGCGAGAGAAAATAGAGTACCTCGAATCTCAGAGTCCAGGATCGGAGTAGAGAGGAAACCGACCTGATCCATCGAGAGCAGCCGCCGAATGCACTCCTTCAGCTCCTACAGTGAGGGCCTAAGTAGCACGGACACGGCGACACGGGCACGCGACACGACATGACACGACACGCGATGCGTCATTTCTCAAAAAGTAAAGAATTTCGACACGTTCCGACACGTTAAATATTAAATAAATATTTGATTCAAATTCTCAAACAAACAAATAAATAAAGAGTTTACAATGAATTTATATTAATAATATTAATAAATCTTACACTTTTTTTTTTATTTCATTATCCCAAATTTACATTTATTTTTCAAATCCTCTCCCTTCCCCCAAATTTACTTTTATTTTTTGAAACCCCCCACCCCCCCCCCATCCGCACCCAAGCTTCCCTCGTCTTTTTTCCCCACAAATTTTTTTTCACTTTCTTTTTCCCTCCCCACCACCTCGACAGCCCAATGGGTCGATTTCCCCACCCCCAAATTAATTTTTTATTCTTTCCCTCCCACCATCGTCCATTTCCCCCACCCGTCCCTTCCCCCAAAATACGTACCCATCGGACTCCCAATTTTTTTTTTTTTTTTTTATATTTTTGAGTTTCTCAGAAATCCTAGCTTCTTTAATCCTCCTCGCCGCTCGTGACCTTTCCTCTTCTCCTCCTCCCTCCTCGCCGCACGCACGACCACCTTGCTCACCGCTCGCCACTCCTCGCCCGATCCCCTTCCTCGCCGCTCCTCACCGCACGCACGACCCCCTTCCTCACTGCTCGCCGCACGACCGCCTTCCTCTCTTCTTCCTCTCACCTTTGATCCTTTCTCCTCGTAGCTGTAGCCTCGTTCGATCCATCGCAGCATCACAGCAGCGGCCTCGCCTCGCCTTATGCTCGGCCATCTCTCGCCATCGCTCGCAGTCTGCTCCCTCCCGGACACACGTGTCAAAACGTGTTGGGCAAAGGTTGACCACGTGTCGGATTTTCCGACACGTGTTGACCGCGTGTCCGGCCGTGTCCGAGCGTGTCGACGTGTCCGACACACTCCGACACATGTCGGACATGACACGGAAGCATGGACAATGTCCATGCTTCCTAGGTGAGGGCTTTGAGAGAGCTACCTGTGGAGATAAGAGGTCCTTGAAGAAAGAGACAAAAACCGAAGGCACCAAAGTGGGATCAGTGACGAAAGCACCCGAAGGATGCTTGACCGAGAGGATCCTGTTCCTAAGCTGTCTTCTATTAACCGAGTGATGGAAAAACTTGGTGTTCCTATCACCCTCTTGGAGCCACCTAATTGGATAAACGTCCCCTCAAACATCATCACTGCTGAAGTGGAAGCCCAACCACAATGCTCGAAGCTCTCTTCGCTTCGTTCGAATTCGAGTACAGCAAGTAAAGTACAAGAACACTTTGGACGTTGATTCCTATTAGTTTATCCTACTAATGGTGTCCAACAATATTAAGCTTATTAAAGAAAGGGTAATATATTTTTCTCCTATTTAATTGAAATTAAATAAATAAATAACTATGGATGAAATAATCAAAATGGTCCAGAAACCATTTCATCGCTAAATAAAAATATATTGTCAAGATCAAAGCCGAAAAAGTGTTTGTGCTTTACTTGTCCTTAAATTCGAAAAATGTGTAGAGTTTGAAGTATTGTCGTTGGACTTCATCTTCTAAAAGAAAGAACAGTGCAATATGAAGCATATATATTCTCATCGATGGATCTTGCCCCCTTTACTTTCCTTCTTTGCAATTCTTACTTTCGTTGCTGACTATGAACACCGTGACGATATGGCACATGCTACCGGAGCTGTTATGTAATTAGTAAAAAGAATTTAGTACGCTTTTACCATTAGTTAGAGCAATATATAATACCCATAAGTGAAATAAAATATAAGCTATATATCTCCCTGAGATTTAATACATATTTATAAGATCTTTGAATAATGTGTTCGAGTTCATTTAATATACAGATGTTTCTAAATAAAATTACGAGAATGTCAAATTTTACGCTCACTTTTCTTATTGCCAAACCATTTTCCTATTTCAAAAATCAAAAAAGGAAGTAAGACTTCTTCGTATCATCAATATTTCACAACCCTATTATATCATGGATTATTTTGTACTGGATGTGTAACACATGTACTCAGAGATAATTTAATGACCGAAGTCATAGACATGTCAAATATCCAACAACGGAAGTGTAAAATATTCTCATACTGATGATGGATCGAATGAAATCCACTATATCATTAATCCATTGTGCGTAAATCACGAACAACTTATAACACTTCTAGATTAGAATAATCTATGATTAATTGATACAAACAGCTTAACTTAAGCAAAGCAAACAAAAGAAAATTGACCTTGATTTAATTCAATTTGTTAATAATTTGAAAGGAGCTCTTTTAAGATGCAATTCAACGCTCGAAAATGGATCTAACATACTCGCAAGAGATGTTCACTATTAAGAGTGAACTCTTCCAAAACTTCACCAACTTTAATATGGCTGAGGGTTCCTTGATAAATCAATAGACACAAACCTTAATGACTTTTCTCTTGGCCGGTGACAATTAACCACCATTATTTCTGCTTAGTACGTGATCAAAAGAGATTGACCCCTGAAATCTTTGTCCCAACCTGGGGTTATTCGCAAGGTCTCCCTCCTTTCAACATCCTAAACGGACCAACCCCCATTTAATATTTAGAGAGAGAGAGAGAGAGAGAGAGGATTCTTTCTGGTTTAGTATTTATGCATGCAGTTACGTGACAAAGTGAAGGTGGGAGAGGGTCTATTGTGACTTGTGAGGTTAATTTTAATTATTGCTTAGCATATTATGTAATATATGAATTACAATAGCCTACTTATGTCTTTGCTAGAGGTGTTAAATGGGTCATTACCCATTTATATTTAAATGGGTTGTTAATGTTGGAGAAAACTTCCTTGAGTGTTTTGAAGTTGACAAAATGTTTCCATCAGTCTAGTGACTCTTCCATCAAAGTTTGAAAACCTTCGGACTACTAGACTCAAGACTCAAAGTCTATCCTCATTGACAGTTTCTAGATCGTCGAAAAAAGCTTATCTGAAACGAAGTATTTCGTTAAGAATTTGATTCTGTCGTCTAAAGAAGATCTCTTGGCTAGATATAACATGTCAGAATCCATTATTTAAATCAAGATTGATTTAGGGATTTTGGATCTGTTGATTGGCGAGTATACTGGAAGGTTCTACTTATGGAAACCTAGATCCTGATTTTATGGGCGAGCATGATTGATGGGCTATTGTCATGTTCCTTAAATAGCTCGAAAATCTTTCTAATTGATTCTGTCAAACGGGTAGATTGGAATAATTTATTTGGTAAGTGCCAATGGGTGTGATGGCATAAAGGAGTATATAAGGAAGACTTTCCAGTTGTTCAAGGGTGTGCGCGATAAAAGAATTCCAAAGTCTGAAACTCCTTGTTCTTAGTCAATTAAACTGTTGAGCGAAATCTTGTACGCAAAATAGATCTATATCTTTGAGAGACATTGAGGAAGTGTAGTAGAGTCTCTACACTGTGGAATCAAGGAAGAGCTTCACCGTAACAACTCTTTTGTTTCATAGTGAAATCCAGCCGGTGAGCTGTCAGTACGGAAGAGTAGACGTAGGCTTGGATTAAGCCGAACCACTATAAACCCCGTGTTCTTATTCTCTTCCCTACGCTCTTTTACTTTGATCGTAACTCGATTTGTTTACAAGAGTCTAATTTCCTTTTCATAAGCTATTGCTGATTTAAGTTGCACACTTCACTCGGGGAAATTTGTTTTTACACCTATTCACCCCCTCTAGGTGCTCGTACTAGCTTTCATAATTGGTATCAAAGCTTGTGTACTCACTTAAGTTGAAGTGTTTTACTTCAGAGTTAAAGATCCATGGCTAGTATGTTGGCTCCAGGACTGGTTGAAGGGCAAAGCAATACCAGACCGCCTTATTTTGATGGAAATAAATACAACATATGGAAAAACAAGATGAAGGCATTCCTAAGATCAAATGATCCTCTGGAATGGGATGTGGTAGACAAATGAATCATTCCTAAAGCTGCACCTGTCTTAGAAAGAGGAAAAGAAGCCGTTGAGTCTAGTGAAATGACTTAAGAAGAGATAACCAAGAGACAAGTTCTTGATGCAAAAGTAATTTATTCTTTATTTTGTGCATTATCTCCTACTGAATATAACATAATATCTTCTTGTGATACAACTAAAGAAGTCTGGGATAGATTACACATCACCTATGTAGGAACTGATTGAGTGAAAGAAACGAGAATCAACATTCTGCTCGGCCAATACGAAGCATTTAAAATGAAATCAGGAGAATCTATCACTGACATGTTTAGTCATTTTACAGAAATCATAAATAGTCTTGAAAATCAAGGTCAACCAATTTGTAATCCCATGAAAGTAAACAAGCTACTGCGTGACTTTCCAAGGATTGGAATCACATAAAGACCTCAATAAGGGAAACACAAAGAATTATGTCACTCTCCGTTGACGAATTGGTTAGAATTCTTTAGTCTTATGAAGTGGAGCGAATCAACGAAGATGAAGATCCTAAAGGTAAGAAATCCATTACATTAAAATCTAATAATGATTATGATGTCATAGATTCTGAAGACGATATGGATGATAAAGAGCTTGCTCTCATGATAAGAAGATTCAGAAAACTAAACAGAAAGGGGAGAAGATTCAATCTAAAGAAACAAAGTTTTCAAAAGTAACAGACTAAGTCAGTTGAGGATGATGAATCCAATAAAGATGTAGTCTGCTTTGAATGTAAGAAAAATGAACACATCAGACCCAACTGTCCCCTTCTGAGGAAAAAGAAAGGAAAAACTGAGAAATATTGAAAGGCACTTAAAGCAGAAACTTGGAGTGATACAGAATGTGAGGAAAGCGATGATGATTATGCCAATATTTGTCTCATGGCACAATTAGACTCAGATTCAAACTCCGAGACAGATTCGTTCTCAGACATGTGAAATCAATGTAAGTAATTTGAATATCCCTACTAGAGTCTCTAGATACATTGATGAATTGTGTCTTAGTTTTAAAACTTCTCTCAAAAGAATTTCCGAACTTAAAAGAGAAAATTCTGCACTGAAATAATAGGAAAATGTTTGGAAAGAAAATGTCCAAAGTTTAGACAAAAGTGTTACTACTTTGAAAGAAAATGCAGATAATCTTTCAAAAGAAAATGCATTCTTGAAAAGTGATATCTCAAGTATTTCTAAAAGATTTTCTATAGGATCCGAGAAACTTGAAAAAATTCTTTCAGCACAAAGACTTTACTTCAACAAATCGGGTTTAGGAATGATTGCTGAAACCATTTCTCTAATTGATTTTCCTAAAGTAAATGAAATAATTAAGTAAAAACCTACAAGAGATGCTTGCAAAATCATTTCCAAAAAGTTTTTGTAAAACCAGTAGGTCGCAATGCTCTTAAATGTTCTAAGTGCAATAGCTCATATCATTTTGAGAAAGAATGTCCTATAATTTGGAAACCTGTTAAGAAGGTATGGTCAAAGACCGTATATTGCACTAACACCAATGGACCCAAGAAAATTTGGGTACCAAAGAAAGCTTGAGTCACTTTTCTAAATGCAGGTCACTATCAAGAAAAATGTTAAATGGTACCTGGATAGTGGATGCTCAAGGCATATGACAGGAGATTTGAATTGCTTCATAAAGTTTGTTCAAGTTAATGGTGGAAAATTTTCTTTTGGAGGAAACAACAAAGGAAGAATTGTAGGATACGGAACTGTAAAGATTGGAAGCCTCACGATCAGTAATGTTTCCTTAGTGGAATGACTCAACTACAATTTGCTAAATATTAGTCAGTTGTGCGACACCGATTTCAAAATCAACTTTCAAGAAGGAATATGTTCATGAATCAGTAAAGACTCCTCTCAGTCTTTCACGGGTCGAAGACATGGGAATATCTACCTCTTGGATATCAAACCGGATGAAACTCATTGTCTAATCTCAATTCAAGAAGAAGCAAACTTATGGCGCAGAAAACTTGGGCACATCAACATGAAGTAAATAGCTAAAATCTCAGCAAAGAAGCTTGTTCGTGGACTACCCAATCTGTCATACCAAAAGTCTAATCTATGCACACCATGCGTGTTGGGAAAACAGGTAAGAAACTCATTTAAACCAATAAATCAAGTTTCCACTAATCGTGTACTGTAGCTCTTGCATATGGATCTCTTTGGACCAACCAGAACTTAGAGCATTAGAGGTAAAAAATACTGTTTAGTGATTGTGGATGATTATTCATGATTCACTTGGGTATATTTCCTAGCAAGTAAGTCTAAAACCTTTTCTTATTTTATAAAATTTGCTAAAAAGGTCCAAAATGAGAAAATGGTATATTATTTCAAGTATACGGACAGACCATTGAGGTGAATTTGAAAATCAAGACTTTACAAAATTCTGTGATGAATCTGGTTTTCAGCATGTGTTCTCTTCACCATATACTCCAAAAAAATGGAGTCGTGAAAGAAAGAATAGGTCGCTTCAAGAAATGGCTAGAACTCTTTTAATTGAAAGTAACATCTCTTCTCGTTTTTGGGCTGAAGCAGCTTTCTACAAAGATATTATATTATTAGTAGAGTCTTTCTAAGGCATATTTTGGAGAAAACTCCCTATGAGTTATTCAAAGGAAAGAAGCCAATTGTTTCATATTTTCATGTGTTTTGATATAAATGTTTTATATTGAAAAATGCAAATGATCGAGTTGGTAAGTTTGAAGAAAAATTAGATGAAGGTATTTTCTTTGGATATTCTATCACAAGCAAAGATTACAGAGTTTACAACAAGAAGACTCAATCCGTGGAAGAATCAATAAATGTCAAATTTCAAGATTTTATGCAAAATCAATCGATTCATACTCATCTTGAAAAATCCGAACCTGCTCCAGACTCTACAAAGTCTAAATCTCCAAAAGTAGCTTAACCTTTAGAAGACGAGCAACAAATGATCAACGAAGATTCAAATGAGGAAAAAGATTAACAGTCTAACAAATCAACCAGCAACTGGAAGCATAAGTCCAGTCATCCCAAAGATCTCATTATTGGTGATATTAATGAAGGAATTCGCATAAGATCCAAAAGGTGCGAAAAGTCTAGTGTTGTGGCTCTTATTTCTGAAATAGAACCCAAGAGCATAGAAGAAACTTTAACTGATGAAAGCTGGATTGAAGTTATGCAAGAAGAACTCAGGCAATTCAGCATCAATGATGTTTGGGAATTGACTCCTAAATCGAAAGGTAAATCCATCATTGGAGCTAAATGGGTTTTCAGGAACAAGATGAACGAGAAAGGAAAAGTCGTAAGAAACAAAGCAAGACTCGTGGCCAAGGGATATATGCAAGAAGAAGGGATAGACTATGATGAGACTTACGCACCGGTAGCAAGGTTAGAAGCAATTAGATTATTATTTGCTTTTGCTTGTCATAAAAATTTCAGGTTATTACAAATGGACGTCAAAAGTGCTTTCCTAAATGGATTTATCCAAGAGGAAGTTTATGTGGAACAACCACCCGATTTTAAAGACCTAAGGAAACCGACTCTATTTAGACCGAAAAAAGGCCTTATATGGTTTAAAGCAAGCACCTCGAGCTTGGTACGACAGACTAAGTAAGTTTTTAATTCAAAATGGTTTTGTCAAAGGTAAAGTAGATATTACATTGTTTATCAAAAGAGAGCAAAAGTTTTCTACTTGTTCAAATTTATGTTGATGATATTATTTTTAGATCTTCTAATGAAAGTCTGTGCAAGAAATTCTCTAAGTTTATGCAGGATGAGTTTGAAATGAGCATGATGGGTAAACTAACCTTCTTTCTCAAGCTTCAAGTGAAACAACTAAAGGAGGGAATCTTTATTCATCAAGAAAAGTATGCCAAAGAACTTGTCAAAAAGTTTGGTCTTGAAAATTGCAAAAAAAACTGATATACCAAGGTCAAGTTCATTGAAGATAGACAAAGATGAAGGAGGAAAGAAAGTTGACCAGAAGCTATACAGGAGTATCATTGGTTCACTTCTTTATTTAACTGCCTTTAGACCTGACATTTTGTTTAGTGTTTGTATTTGTGCCATATTTCAATTAAACCCTAAATAATCTCATTTAAGTGCTACAAAGCGTGTTATCAAATATATTGCCTCAACTTCAAATTTGGGTCTCTGGTATCCTAAAGAAGGAGACTTTACTCTTCTTGGATACTCAGACGCAGACCTAGCCGAATGCAGAGTTGATAGAAAGAGCACCACAGGCACCTGTCAACTACTTGGAAGCAGGACATTATCTTGGTTTTCAAGGAAGCAAACTACAGTAGCTCTTTGTACAGCAGAAGTAGAGTATGTAGCTCTTGAAAATTGTTCACAAATTCTGTGGATAAAACAATAGCTAAGAGACTTTGTAATTGAAGATTCGTGCACTGAAATCAAATGTGACAACACCAGCGCAATCAATCTCACCAAGAATCCGATTCTTCACTCAGAGAAAAACATATAGAGATTTGACATCATTTCATTAGAGATCATGTTCAAAATGGAGAAGTTTCAATTTAGTTTATTGATTCAAAGAATCAACTCATGGATATATTTACAAAGCCTTTGGAGAAAAATCAATTTGAAGTTATTCGTTCCAAACTCAATATCTTAAAGTTTGAAAAAAGTCAAACAATCAAGATCTACGACTTTATTTATATTTTAGAAAATCTTGAAAAGGTACGATCACCTATCCAAAATTAATTGGCGTTACTTTCTCAATTTTCGTGAATATTGCAATCCTTCCTTTTCGAAAAAGAAGTTATTTTTGAAATGACGGTTATCTAATTTTTGAAAATGTAGTTATTTTTAAAAGGAATTTTTATATTTCCTTTTTACGGCGTTCCGTATGCCTCGCTTCGACTGCCTTATATACCTAAAGGTTCTTCTTCGTTTTACAATCAAGATTTACGACTCTTGGAATCTCTCAAAGACTGTGAAAGATGTCGTCTCAAAGAAAGTCTTCGAGGATCGCGAACAGGGAACCACAGCAAATGCGTGAGGGGCCTATGCACTTTGATCTCACCGAGGAAGAAGAATCTCCTAGACAGCAGCAGAGCCCACAACATTCTCAGCAGCGTCCATCTCCTCCATCTAGACCTCAGAATGTTGCACATCGAGAAGAAGAAGAAATCATCGAAGATGTAGAACCCGTAAGTACTCATAAGCCCACTTTTACCTCAAGCTTTACAGTGCTTTGAAGAGGAGTGGTACTCCGTTGAACTATATTGATGAATTTCTTAAAGACAAAGGGTATAGAAATGAAACTTTCTTTTTACGCACAATGGAACTATTAGGAATTACCCCTGCGGGGTCAGCGGAAGAAGCACTGGCAAATATCCCAAGCGATCCACGTGTTGGAGGGCTGAGTCAACCTGATGGAAATGATGATGATAGGATGTACAATCAGTTTAAACCTAGAATGGGTGTTGTGGCAAACATCCGAAGCAAAAGGACAGACTTGTTTTGCTCGGAGGAACACAAGCAACTGTATTCTAAGTTGCTAAAGCGTGGGGTGATAAACCCTAGAAGTGTAGACTTTGATTTTCTTGACTCTATGAATGTCAATCTGCGGAAAAATTCAATCTTCTTCAACTCAAACAGTTTTGTTCAATCTACGAAGCTCATGTTGAACTTATCGCTTATTTCTATTCGAATCTCAGTTTTTTGGATGCGAATAGATTCTTTTTTAGTGTTCGAGATCAGGACTATGTGGTTGACATGAATACATTGGCTGATGTGATTGGGGTTGAAAGAGAGAGATATCAACTCATTAGTGTGTCTTTGCTCGTGTAACAATAGAGCTTGTTCAAGATAGAACAACGGAAGGAAAGATTTCCTATTTGAGGATGAATACGTCCAACATTTTGCTTCATAAGATAGTGATTAATTGCCTCAGACCAAAATCTACTTCAAAGACCAACGTTTCAAACTCGAAGGCAAAGCTGATGTATGCCATCAATGCTGGCAAAAATTTCTCTCTTCCACACATTATTATGTTCCACATGTACAGAACAATGGTGAAAGACAAGGGTCAACTTCAGTACTTAGCACTTGTGACCAAGTTATTCAAACATTTGAATGTTCAACTTCCCCGGATTCTTTGTGTTCGAACATGTGATCAAATGGTGGTAGGACTAAGAATGGTTTCTAAAATGCATCTCGAAGGAACTCAATAAGGCTTTAGAGCAGTTCAAAGTGAAAACCCCTGTCAAGATTCATCCAGTCTCTTCGACGGCAAAGCAAAAAGTGAAGGAGCCCATGGTTGCTCCATCCAAGAAAAGAAGAGCACTCGTCATTGAGGATGAAGATGATGAGGATGATATCACCATTTCTGCGATGGCATTGAAGAACTTGAGTCGTTCTGTTCCAAAGACAACGAAGAGACAAGAAAAAGACAAGGATGAGACAGAACAGAGGACTGGAGAGAGAGAAGACTTGGAGAAAGAAGCAAAGGAGAGAGAAGCTGAGGAGGAAAGAATTGAGGAAGAAGAAGAAGAGGGCAGAGGAGATCAAGCAGAAGCAGAGCATGAGGAACACTTTTCTCCACCTGAAGGCATGGAAACAAGGGGAGATCCTGAGAAAAGGGGTACGTCCTCATTTATTGCCACCAGTGAAGGAGTAAGTCGTTCTCCAGTAGATCCAGATGACATCTATGCCTCTCAATTTCCTGAGGAGGGACATGAGGTTTCATCGCCCAATCTACGTGATCGTGCTGAATTGCCATCATCTGTCAATACTCTGTTTGATCGTGCAGAAGCCAGTACTCAAACAGACAATTCGACAGACTTTCGTAGAATACTTGATGTTCTTTTGGAGATGCGAGGTCAAATTTACGTTCTGGGATACGAAATTCGAAACTTGCAGAATGTAGGACAAGCCTCTTCAGTTTCTTTGCATGATCAGATCAATGCCTTTACTCTTCAAGTTCAAGCAAATGCTAAGGGTGAAGATGTGGCACAACTGAAGGAGGATTTAAAAAAGTCGGAATGGATTGTCAATCAATGGGAGATTTCTAGCTTATTTGTGTTCCCAAGCAATCTTAAAGTCATTCTCTTTTCATCTCTACCTTTTTAATGATGACAAAAAGGGGGAGATGTGATGCAGATTTGATTTTGAACTTTGAACTCTTGACTTTTTGAACTTTTGTGTTGATTATGTTTGATTGACTTGACTTTTGTGTTTGGCTGTTTAGATTTGGACTGGATTTGGATTTGACTAGTTAAACGTTTGTTTATCTTAAGCACTATTGATATCTCATGGCTTTGCTCATTTACAAAACTAATATATTTTCTGTGGATGCAGATTCTAATGTTATCTTTATTAAGCCATTTATCTTTTGTGAGATATCCTTGTTTGTTTGAGTAATGTTTTGCAGGTCAAAGTTATCCAAATCTGCAAGAAAATTTTGTCACCATCAAAAAGGGGGAGATTGTTGGAAAAATTTCCTTGAGTGTTTTGAAGTTGATAAAACGTTTCCATCGATCTAGTTTGAAGACTTGCAAACTCTTCCATCAAAGTCTCAAGACCTTTGACTGCCAAACTCAAAGTCTATCCTCATTGACAGTTTCTAGACCATCGAAGAAGGCTTATCCGAAACGAGGTATTTCGTTAAGGATTTGATTTTGTCGACTAAAGAAGATCTATTAACTGGATATAGCATGTCGGAATCCATTATTCAAATCAAGATTGATTTAGGGATTTTTGATCTGTTGATTGGCGAAGTATACTTGAAAGGTTCTACTTATGGAAACCTAGATCCTGATTGTATGAGCGAGCAGGATTGATGGGCTATCGTCATGTTCCTTAAATAGCTCAAAAATCTTCCTAATTGATTCTGTCAAACGGGTAGATTGGAAGAATTCATTTGGTAAGTGCCAACGGGTGTGATGGCATGAAGGAGTATATAAGGAAGACGTTCCAGTTGTTCGAGGGTGTGCGCGATAGAATAATTCCAAAATCTGAAGCTCCTTATTCTTAGTCAATTAATTTGTTGAGCGAAATCTTGTACGCAAAAGAGAGTTTATATCTTTGAGAGACCTTGAGGAAGTGTAGTAGAGTCTCTACACTATGGAATCAAGGAAAAGCTTCATTGTAACAACTTTTTTGTTTCATAGTGAAATCCAGTCGGTGGGCTGTCAGTGCGGAAGAGTGGACGTAGGCTTGGATTAAGCCGAACCACTATAAACCCTGTGTTCTTATTCTCTTCCCTACACTCTTTTACTTTGATCGTAACTCGATTTGTTTACAAGAGTCTAATTTCCTTTTCATAATCTATTGCCGATTTAAGTTGCACACTTCACTCGAGGAAATTTGTTTTTACACCTATTCACCCCCTCTCAGGTGCAAGCCATCTATTAATTAAAGAGAGTGAGATATATGGATCTTAAATGGGTCGACTCTGCACCCATTTATCAACTCATTTATTTTCACCCAAAGCCAAAACTTCACAATCTCTCTCTTCTCTTTTAACTTTACAATTTTTTTAAACCGAAATTATAATTATTTTTTTCTTTCTTCTTTTTTTTTCCTTTCTACTTCCTTCAAATCTTCGGCACGACAATGGTTGACGACCGCCAAGCGAGCCTCGAGTTCGGCGGCGTTAGCGAGCCAGGTGAGCTCGAGGCTTGCCCATGGCTGGTCGCCGGCTGGCCAAAGAAGAAGAAGAAGAAAAAGAAAAAGAAAAAAAAAGAAAAATTTATTTAAAAATAAAAATAATTAAAAATTTAATTTAAAAAGAAAGATAATTAAAATTCGATTTTTTTAAATAATTATTTTAAAAATTATAAAATTTTTCATTAAATTTGTGTTGTATAAAATTATTTTAGCAATACCATTTATATATATATATATATATATATAATAAATTAAGTTTAGTTAAATGGATCGGGTATGGATTGGGTATGGGTCAAAATTTTTGCATTGCAATAAACGGGTTAAATAGGTCGATTTGGGTCAAACCATTTATGACCTGACCCAAACCCGACCCGACCTGCCCATTTAACGGGTCTAGTCTTTGCTTAGGTAAATCATTAAATATATGTTTATACTTCATGAATCTTCCATAATCTTAAGTTTCCGACCAAGTACCTATCCTCTACTGCCACATGGGTGAGAACCGCAAGAGCATTCTCGGCCATAGCTTCGTTTCTGTTTAGGAAAGATAAAAGGGCAAAAGTGATTTTCACCGAGGAAGTTGAGCTTAATATTGCGGGCTCCGATGACTTTTTGGCCGTTGGATATGCCCAATTGATTGGGCCGTCCATTCTATATTTTATTGTTTTATTTCTTTCCTTTATTTCATATCAGAAATAATTTTTTAACAAAATCAGAATTCGGAAAATGGAACCGAAAGATTTGTTTCCTACGTACTCGTTTAATGGCCATACAGATTATGCAGGTTCCGAAGTTTAAGTTCTAGTTCGAGTCCCATGACAGTCTACTCTCAATCCCAGAAGTACTTTACTCACCAACCCCACACTCAAGGCATTTTCAAATTCGTCTTCCCTCTCTCTCTCACTACCTGTTGCGCCTTCCTCGCTCCAACGTTAAGAGCGAATAAGACAGGGGAAGAGTTCTTCCATTACTCCGACATCAGGAGTCCGGCCATCCTCATCGTCAATTCGTCAGGAGTTCTGTTTTAGAAACTAAAGGAACCATCTACATCATTGATGAAAAAGTGGTTTGTGTTGAGAGAGAGAGAGAGAGAGAGAGAGAGAGAGAGAGAGAGAGAGTTTTACTTTACTACTATCGCCCTCTTATACACGTTAAACACTATATTCAAATTATTTCATTTTACCCACTTGAACTGTCACCTTCTTACGTGTCAAAACTTCAAATATTTCATATAAGCCCCACAACTTTCACTCCATTACATGTCAAGCCCTAAATTTTAAATCCCTGTACTTTGCTCTCCCAAACTTAGAGATTATGTCTTCTTCTTTTAACTATGCTATGCATATGATTCCCAAGCTACAATGAATGATTGCACTAGAGAGTTCGTCCCTAAAAAAGAACCTCCTGGAGTGTAACTGACATTTTCATTCTCGGATTAAGAGCATTGCACATCTTAAAGGGAAAGAAAAGATCGACAATATTAGAAAGGCTAAAATATCGAGAGTAAAGTGCAATGATTTGAAGTATATTGTTTAGCATGCAAAATGGTGAGAGTTTGGAGAAAGTCCAATGATTTCCAATTCAGAGTTTACTGCATATGACAATGAAAAAAGAGGAGGTAAAACGAAATTTTATCCTAATACAAAAAAATAAATGTACCTTATAAAAGTCCACGATTTTAATCCAAACTGAATAAGTGTCAAAATCCTAAACCGTAACACGAACGGGGACACCGAAGCTGTCGCACAATTTCTACCTCGGTGATATACAGCCTTCAATTGGGCTTGTCAACTTGCGATTGAGAAGAACCCAAATCGCATCTCAACCTAATTCGTAATAGTAACGTCTCATATGGACGGGAAATCTTTTTCCGACCAAATTAAAATCCATCGTTATACTTCATTCTTGATTAAATACATAGTTCAGTATGAATCTGTTTGCGATTTACATGAAATCGTTTTTATTTTATTCATTGTTACAGAACAAAGAGCATGATCAATTTACATAATTCTCAATTACCGAAGAACTCTTGCTGTGCACAAGAAACATCTAGCTCCTCGAAAGTCTTGATAATACGGTCCTTTAAAAAAAAAAAAAACTTTAGAGAAATTTTGATCAACAATGCGTAATGTACTCGTATTGTGTAAAATTTTATAAAATTCAGTTGTTACAAATCCTAATAATCAATTCTTCCGAACTGTTATTTGATATGAATATTAAGAAAATTAGAGGCCACCAACTGTGATTTCTAGATGGAGGGCTAACGAAGGGTAATTCTTCGTTTTTCTTTATAAGCAGACTTGCGTGTAAGGGTGGTTCTTCCCGGCACATTCTAATGGCTTAGACAGAGAGAGAAGATTTTGTATCCTAATTTCAAAGTTCAATGGCCTCGAGACACGGCCCCCGACAACCGAGAAATTTCAAAGTTCCCTCGTTTCTCTCTCTCTCCTTCAGCCGTTGCGGATCTCCGTTACTCTTTCTCCGTTATATAGTTCAGCCCCATGAATCTCAGAAACTCCTAGATTTTTTATCATTTAAATTATAAATATATTTAAAAGGAAATTTAGTTTTTTTTTTCTACATGTATGTTTAGGGTTGTTGTCAATTTTCTTGGTTCGCAAAACTTGATTCGGCACGAGCATTTCTATATAAAAATTGGGATAGCTCAGGCAGCTTGAGAAGCTCTCGGAGAGCAGACTACTAATGGTGGTGTAATTTCAAATATTCAAACCCATCATTCACTTGAGGGGAAGAGGGAACGCCGAAGAGGGAACGCCAAACATAAACAAGGAAACGGCAAATTGACGCTTAACACAGATGAGCAGCACTAACTCTTTTCTCTCGGGCTTTCTTCCCATCTGGAGGAAGGCTTCGCGGTTCCTGCATATAGATTAAAAATGAGGAAGAGAAGAAAAAAGAAGGCAAAACGCAAAAGAGCAAGAACCAATCTACCCTTCCCGCCACTCGAAGCCGCCAGCCTTGAGGGTCTACTTAATTTGTCGTACGAGGGGCTATCCCATTTCGATCCGGGACGGGGCCACGAACTGTCACCCTTTGAAGCAGATGAAGTATTGGAACTTCTTCTAGTAGCTCCATAAAGCTTCGATTGATTTCGTCCAAAGCTTTAGTGGAGCTATTGGAAGGAGTTCCATTCGCAGTTTTCATGGCAATTGCAAGCACACCGCTGTGCGAGGCCTCCTCTTTTCGGAGACTTGAATTGCAGGAGCAGCTGTAAGGGAATTGACTATGGTTTGTCCTTGGTTTAAAAAGAGGAAAATGGCTGTGTGATTTTCACTCAATTGAGATTGTTAGGGAAATCTCTTATGATGTTTTGAAAATAACAAAATAAATCAAAGGCTACTAACGTGTTTAATGATTGAGTAACAGACTTTGCAGATGACAGAATGTGTAAATGATATTACAAGGTTTATATTTGGAAGAACCAGAAGATAAACTCTATTCTAAAGCTAAATTTATGCAGACTGTGTCTAGATCTTAAGGCTAAATATGTTCAGACTTATATACAGATTGTAAAGTTTACTTCAAACGGAAGACACTCAGACTCTACTTTAGACAGAATATTCTCAGACTTTACATCTAGAATGAGACACAAGTCCAGAACGTGATAAGGTCTAGAATGAGACACAAGTTCAGAACGTAGCAAGTGCAGAATGAAGAATGAATAGAACGAGACAATTGACAGAACGTAACACAAGCCCCAAACATCTAATGACTAGTGATCTGGTTTGGATTTTACATCAAGATAGATTTGATTGATTCAATCTAATTGATTGACAATTGGATATTGAAGATAATAACTTTCTATACGAAGAAGCTCTACTTATGAAAACCAAGATTCTGTTTATATAAGCAATCGGAATCAATTTGGGATTTTACTTTTGTCACTCAATAGCTACTAAATCTTCTAGATACAGGTTTATCCAATGGGTAGATTAGAAGACGATCCTCTAGATACTGTCCAATGGCTAGTTTGGAAGTGGAGGAGTATTTAAGGAGATCAAAGACCGATGAACAAGTAAGAGATAGATCGTAGAATTTATAATTCCAAAGTCTGAGCGACTTTCGTTCATACATGTGTCTCTCGTGAGCTTAAACGTTTGTGATTGTGAGAGAAATACCAAAAAAGTGACTTAGTGAGATAGTGTGATCTACCACCGAGTGTTTGTACTCAAAGTTGTAATCTCTTGTTAATTGCATAGTGGAATCTAGTCAGAAAGTTGTTAGCGTAGGAAAGTGAATGTAGGCTTGATTTAAGCCAAACCACTATAAATTTCTTGTGCAACATTCTCTTTCCTTAACTTTTCTTATTTAAATCCGTTGCATACTTACAGGTTATTTCAGAAGTTTGTTGCATCGTATAACAGATTGTGAACATCTACTAGAATTTTGGTGACTCGTTTATCAGACTCAGATCCTTATTCAGACTTTGCTCGAAATTTATTTTATTTCGCATTTATTTGCTAAGGTTTATTTTAAACACCTATTCACCCATCTATAGGTGTTCGTACTAGCACTTTCAGAGCCTAAACCTATTCGTTCGCTTAGTGTGCTCAGAAGGTTCCTGCTCTATTTCTAGTCCTCTTGCAAGTGCACTTAAAAGGAGAAGAGAACCAATTATGGCCTTGTTGGTGATGCCACGGCTCTATTTGCAAAACTACCGCAGGCACCCTTGAGAGGCCAAGAGAAACCATTTATGGATTTGAAGAGAGAGAGGGGCTTGCATGCGCTCATTAAAAGCATACTTGCGTAAGGGTGGTTTCTTCTTGGCATGTCAATTTCGAGAGAGAGAGAGAGAGAGGGGCTTTCTCGTCTCTTGTAGTGCGTTGGGAACTAGAGTACAGTGGGAACATGCCCTGCCTTTACAGGGCATTGGAAATTTGCCTTGGATTTTTCACTGCAAATTTTTGTCTGAACTTTCTGGGGCGCCAACTCAACTTTCATGCCATTCATCTATTGAACTTTCATGAAGTTGAGAGGAAGACCATGTGATGGGGCGAGATAGAATTTCATCTTAGGCCAATGACAATTGTATATACAATTCAAGGTCTAAATTGAATATATACCAAAAGTTTAGAAACTATATTGAACAAATTAGAAGTCATGGACCACATCATACATTGAATTAAAGTTCATTGATCTCATCAAACAAATTTAAAAGTTTATAGATCAAATTGCACATTTTATCAAAGTTTATTAACTATTTATGTCAATTTCCTTTTACGGGTTAAGAGCATTAGAGATTTTCTTATATTCTAGCATTAATTATGTATTTTATGCTATGGTTTGTTAGGGAAATTCCTTTTAATGTTTTGAAAATGACAAAAAAAATCAAAGGCTACTAACGTGCTTAATTGTTGAGTAATAGACTATGTAGACGATAGAACATGTAAGTGATATTATCAAAGTTTATATTTGGAAGAACCAGAAGATAGACTCTATGCTGAAGTTGAACTCATTCAGACTGTGTCCAGACCTTAAAGCTAAATCAGTTCAGAAGCAGAATATGTTCAGACTTACGTCCATATTGTAAAGTCTATTATACTCAGACTCAGATTGTGAAGTCTATTACACTCAGACTCAGATTGTAAAGCCTATTATTCTCAGACTTTACATCTAGAACTTGACGGAACATAACACAAGCCCCAAATATATAACGGCTAGTGATCTGGTTTGGATTCTATATCAAGATTGATTTGATTGACTCACTCTAATTGATTGACAATTGGATCTTGAAGACAAGAACTTTTTATACGAAAAAACTCTACTTATGGAAACCAAGATTCTGTTTGTATGGGCGATCGGAATCAATTTGGGATTCTACTTTTGTCACTTAATAGCTACCAAATCTTCTAGATACAGATCTGTCTAATGGGTAGATTGGAAGATGATCCTCGAGATACTGTCCAACGGCTAGTTTGAAAGTGGAGGAGTATTTAAGGAGATGAAAGACCGATGAGCAAGTAAGAGATGGAGCGTAAAATTTATAATTCCAAAGTTTGAGCGAACTTCTATCATACACTTGTCTTTGATGAGCTTAAACATTTGTGATCGTGAGAAAAATACCAAACAAGTGACTTAGTGAGATAGTGTGATTTATCACTAAGTGTTTGCACTTAAAGTTGTAATCTCTTGTTGATTGCATAGTAGAATCCAGCAGAAGGCTATTAGCATGGGAGATTAGACGTAGGCTTGATTTAAGCCGAACCACTATAAACCTTGTGTTCTTATCCTCTTCCTTAACTCCTTTATTTTGCTCGAAGTTTATTTTATTCAGCATATATTTGCCAAGGTTTGTTTTAAACACCTATTCACCCCCTCTAGGTGTTCGTACTAGCACTTTCATGGTTAACGTGCTCTCGAGGCACTGAAAAATAAATATGTCACATGTTGTGCTGCTATGCAACGATAAAGTCATTACACACCACTCATTTTCAAGATGATTAAGGGTGCATTTAATAATGTTTCTGTTCAAAAATTGTTCTAGGGAACAAAAATAGAAAAAACTATTTTTGTTCCAGGAAACAATTTTTGAATAGAAGAATGCGTTTGGTAACTGCACAAAATTTTTGTTCTTGGAATAGAAAAAGAACAGAAACACGTTTTGTAAACTTATATAATTTTTTTGTTTCTTTTAATTTTTTAAATGTCTTTATTTTATTTTTTTATTTTTTTCTTCCTTTTGGCTGGTCGCCGGCCTCGGCCATGGCCTTCCAGACCGGTCGATGAGGGTCAACGGCCTCGTCCAGCCACGGTGAGGCTTGGCCTCACCGGATTTGGGCGAGCTCGAGCTCACCTAGCCAAGGTGAGGCCGAGCTCGCCCGGCCATCGCTGAGGTCGGCCTCGATGAGGGTCGGCGCGCCGGCCTCGCTAGGGCTGGCGATGCTTCGGCGAGGTCGCTGGCCCTCAACGGCCGGTTGCCGACTATTGCCGAGGCCGGCCATCGGCCAAAGAAAAAGAAGAAGAATAAAAGAAAGAGAATAAAAAAATAGGAGAGAGAAAAATTGTTTCTTAGAAGTATTCCCGTGAACAAGAAACAAGTTTTTTTTTTTTACTTGTTTCTATTTCAAATCTGTTCCTGAACAAAAAATAGATTTTTATTCGTAGGAACAAAAGTGTAAATAAATGTGTTCCAAGAATTAAAAAAAAAAAAAACACACAAACAAACATGCCCTAAAAGTTCAGCATGACTGAAGTATTTAGCAACAACGGTTCTCCTCCATGAAAGAATCTGACTTTTATTTTCGGATGTCTGAAATTTGACATTGATTGCGTAATCAATTCGTTACTTTTCGACCAAAAAAAAAAAAAATTCGTGACTTGACATATGACTTGTAATTGAAAAGAATGAAATAAAAGAGGAAATATATGAGATTTGACTTTCGTCATTGATGGCGTGTTCTTCTATTTCCCAGACATTTACTCTCCTTTTTTTTTTTTTTGTATCAATATCGAGTGCTAAATCTGAACTCTGTATATGAAAACTGTTTTTTTTGTCCTAGTAATGAAAATAACTTAGGCTCCTGTGATTTTAACAAAAAATTAAACCATGCTAACTGGCCATGTGAATCTGAATTGTGTATGTGATTTTTGTGCCTGCAATGGATGATTATATGGCCGTCCGAGGACCATAATTTCTAAACCCTCACAACATCTTTCTCGTCATCACTCGTCGGCATGTTACAAAGTGATAAAGAATGCTAATATGCCAAGTGAATGCCAATTTTACTTTGACTGAACGAGTTCAACTAAGCATGAGATGTAGAGAATTCAGCACGCTTAATCATTGCACTAGTCTGTAGAGGATGAACTTCAGCGTCCCGGAAATGATCAAGATCGGGATCCCTTAGACAAATCACTTGAAAAGGACAGCATATTATAGGATATCTGAGCCCCCTTCTTTTGCACCGTTAAAGGAGCTCCTCTGTAAAGTTCATCCGGGGTCTTCCTGGACGTGTATGAATTTAACCATTGCCGATTGAACGGATCTCATACATGTCTCACACAATAACCGTCCAACAAAATCCAAACATAATTATCTCTACAATTAGGACTGGCATATATCCTCCAATTAAGTTGGGGCTTAGACTCAACACATTAATTTAACAACACGAGCCACAGATTACCTGTTGCATAACTTTGCCAACAGGATTTAGATCTCACTAGTAGTCTCACACATTGTCTATGGAACGGAGCATTGTTCGAGTCGAAGAAAGTGATGGTGCATAGTAGGGCAGAGATTGAAGCTCTGAGGACTCTACTCGTGAAGTATCCCAAACCTTATAGGCTTAAGAAAGTGAGGATTCAGCCTCCTAAAAACACACATCGGATTAGTGGCAGGTGGGAACGGTAGAGCTGCGAATCGCGTGCGCATTTGCTTGGACGATGCTTCCTCTCTAGGCTATTTGAATCGTCCACCGTGTGAAGTCATCGGGTTAAGTAAATCAGATGGTCAAAGCCTCTTAGGTTGTGTCAACGGTTTGATTCGATGGGTGGATAGACTGGGCTGATGCGAGAGATTTTGAATGTAACTGGTCTTTGATGAAGAAGATACAAATATAATGATAAGGCTAGGCATGTGTCGATAAGGAGCTCCTGTGTGATGTGATGAACGAACGACGGCTAGAATAGTATGTAATTTCCGGCCCCGACTTATTAAATTAAATAAGGAGAGTTAATGGAAGAGAAGATTGCACACACAATTTATCGTGGTTTGGCTTAGATCAAGCCTATGACCACTTTCTTACGCCGACAGTTTACTGGTTGAATTTCATTATAGTATCAACATAAAATTACAACTTATGAGTGCAAATATTTAGTGATAGAATGTTCTAACTCATTAAGTCACTCTTTTTGTGTTTCTCTCTCTTGAGTACAGTTTGTAAGGCACACTGAAGAAGATAAGTAGTTGCGAGAAGTTTTAAACTTTGGAATTCTAATATTCACATCTCACTTTCCAACTTGATCAAATGACATCCTTTAAATACTCCTCCATGTCTCACTAGCTGTTGACATTTTCTGGAGGAATTTCTTTCAATCAAACCGCTGAACAGAATCTATTAAAGAGGTCTTATAGCCGTTTGAAGATAGAGATGGAAATTACGCTAATTCTGGTCATCTATACAATCAGAATCTAGGTTTCTATAAGTAGAACTTCCTCATAAGGAACTTACCTCCGAGATTGATTTTGTCAATATGTGATTGATTCAATCAATGTATATATATGTAGTGAAATCCTTAGCCAGAAGATAGTCGTTGAAAGAATTTTTTGTTTCCAATTAAAGATCATTTGTGTCACACGTCGCTGAGTCTGGTCTTGGATTCTTCCTCGTTCTAGACACGATCTCAGTTTAGATTTTGTTAAAATGAGAAATACTTTTGGGAAAGAATAAACTCTGGCAAAAGTCTTTGATATAACCTCATAAGCAACTTTAAATGCAATCTGTTCTCAAGATAAGAGTAAGAATTGGAAAATTTTGTCAACTTCAAAACTTGATAGGAGTTTTCTCAACAATCACCCCCTTTTTATGGTCACAAAACTTTAATGTAGCACAATATTTATATGAACCTACAAAACAACACTTAAGTAGCAAAAGATAGTTTACGAATAAGCAAACATTAGATAAGCATAATACTTATGTCATTAGATCAACAACCACAAACTTAAAAGTTCACCGCACAAGCAAGCACACCCAAAAAGCAAAAAAATCTGCAAAGTCTCCCCCTTTTTGTCAACAGTAAAAGGGGAGAGCAAACCAACACAAAAACAAACAAGGATAAGTCTGAACAAAGCGAACAAGAAATTGAGTTTTTAGGAAAGATAAGAGATTCTTAGCAACATGAACAAGACGGAAATCCTCCAAATTCTGCATGGCCTCCTCAAGCTTTGTTAGGCATTGACTAAAGACAGTCTTGACCTTAACCAAATTTTGAATGGCTTGCTAGTTGATGGTCTGAACTTTGTCATCAAGAGATTGTACCTTGTTACCAAGAGATTATGCGGTAGTGCCAAGAGAGGCATGCAACTTTTGGATTTAAACCTCCATTCCATACTGTTGTGTCTTAATCTCCATAAGGAGCTTGATTATCCGAGGATAGTTTTAATCTTGTTCAGTCTGAGCACTAGCTTCAGCAAAGTGAATTGGAGGGGTATCCAAATTTAAAAGGAGATCATTATGTTCTTTGGAAATGTGTTGCTCCCCTTGAACATCAACTTGTTGGTCCTTAGCACTAAGAGATTTCTCAAGGAAATGAGAGATGTAAATGTCCTTTGTGTTTGGTGGAGAGCAATCGATACCATCACGTATGGTCGTTTCTACGATCGGGTCTTGAAAAAGAGTTTTCTCACCAACTCCCCTTGTCTTAGTAACTTCAGTATGAGGAATAATATCTCCACCTTCTGGAATATTTCCTTTTCTAGTACCCTCAGCACTAATTTATTGATCATTTCCCTTGGTCTTATCTCCAGCATCATCTCCAGCATGTTCCTTTACATAATCTCATTCCTTATCGAATGTTCTCATTCCTTATTCTGATCGTTATCTTCCTCTCGCTCGTCCGGATCATCCTCCTCTACTTCTTTTCTTCGCTTCTTCTTCTTCACTTTAAGGCCGCGCATGGTAACATTTTTGTTTTTTTGAATTTCTATTCTTTTGTTCCTCGGAACAAAAAAAAGAACAGAAACTCGTTTGGTAACACCAAGTTGTTTTTCTATTCCTCGGAATAGAAAGTTAGCCTGGAAATAGATTTGGAGCAGAAACGAGAAACAAAAAAATTACTTCTTGTTCCCAGGAACAATTTCAAGAAATAAGTCAATTTTTTTTTCTTTTATTCTTCTCTCTTGTCATGGCCACCTTCAACCGCCCAGCCATCGCCGGCCATCGCCGCCGTTGCCGCCCCGGCCGCCGGTCGCGGACCTCCACCACCGCCGGCCTTTGCCGCCGTCGTTGGCCTCCGCCGCCCCGCCGCCGCTGCCGTTCACTACCCACCCCCGGCGCCAGCCGCCGCCGCCGTCGCCGACCGCCCGCCGCATCCACACGACTGTCGGCCATTGACCGTCATGGCCGACCGCCGCCGCACAGCCATCGGCCACCCTCCCATGGCTGCCCGTCTGCGGCGTTGGCGATCGGCGATCCGTGAGCAAGAATAAAAAATGAATAAATACAAAAAAGAAATTGCTGTGTTACCAAACACATTTCTATTCTTTTTCCATTCGAAGAGTAGAAATTTTGCATAGTTACCAAACAGGTTCTTTTACTCGAAATTGTTCCACGAATAGAAATAGAAAAGAACTATTTCTTTAAAAAAAAAAAACTCTTCCCCAGCCAAGAAGCGTTGTCATGCGCGCCCTAATCTTCTAATTATTTCTCACTTTCCTCATCTTCTTCTCCGGAATCCACTAAACTTGTAACAGGGTCTCTTATGGCAATGTTTGCCACAATATCAAAGATAGTCTTGTCTTCATCTTCTTCTTTGTCCTCATCTTGTAACAAAAGGACAGGTCTTTTTCTTTTGGGGGTATAAGAGATTACACTTTTGCCTTTCCTCTTCTTCTTAGCTACAAATCTTGTCTTAGTCAAACTAGCTGATTTCTTTTTCATGAGCTTCAAGACACCAAATATATCCTTTAATTGAGCTTCACGACACCAAATATATCCTTTAATCTCATCTTGGAGATCATTTTAAGTCCAATTTGCATAGGAATGATAGTTTTGAAGTAAAGACTAGAAAGATGTTGAATCTAAAAGTGTTGAAAGAGCCTAGTTATCAATGCTGCATAAGGAAGCTAACCTTTCTAATTAAGGACAGTTCTGTACATGTGCAGTAGAATGGTATGCTGTAGAAAGAAGGCAACTTCGTTGCAAATGGCCCACATCATTTTGGCCTCAAATCTTGCAATATCAGTCTTGGAGGCATCCTTCGATCTGATGCGGTTGATGACAATCTTTTGAACCAAGATGTTAGAAGCGAAAGTCTAGAAAATGTTATACTTTCCCTAGGAATCTTGTCCTTCACCAAAAACTTAATTACTTCATCATTCGAGGCAGTTATGAACGTAAAACTATTTCCTTCGACTTCCAGAATATCAGCCATTTGATCAACATCAACATCAAGCACCTTCTCACAAACAGTGAATTGAATGCGTGTGGGATCTAAAACAAACAAGTTTAAGTAAAAATAGGAAGTTAATTTAGGATAAGCATCAAATGACTTTACATAGAATTTCTCCATTTGAAGTTTAGCAAATTTTTCCCTCAAATGTACTCTGATTGAATCTAGAAAATCAAAATCTATCGTTCAATGATTGATAACACCCCCATTCAACATCTGCGCATAAACCTTTTTGTGTTCTTTAGATGGGAACAACTTTCCTTTCGACTCAGTAATCATTTTGGGTTGGAAATTCTTAAACAACCTCTCATTATTGTCTTCCTTCTTTCCTTCCGATCGACTTTCGGTTCCAAATCTAGGGTTAACAGAAAAACAATAAATGCCTCCTCCGCTTGTTCAGGTTTCACTAACCCCAATTTCTCCGTGGCTTTCAAAAACACAGTCTTATTTCCATACCCATTTTCTTTCAAGAAATTCATGATAAAGTCCTCTCATTTCTTTAAGAAATTGTAATGCTTAAGGAGAACATCGGGTTTCCTTACCGAGATGGGAGTTGCATCTTGAGTGACTTCCTCCTTTGCGGTTGATTGATTTGTACTCCACGGTGATTCTTCTCCAATGAGATTGAAGTGCATTTGAATATCCTTCACGAAACGAGGCCCATGACTGGCAATGCGGGATGATTTTCACTGTGAAGAGATCGAGATAGACTTGGAGGATTTTGAAAAAATGATGGCGAGTGATCAAGGTTGTGGTTTGCAAGGAGAGAGATGATCGAGAACAAGAGAGACAAGAGAGTTTGCAAATATTAGGGTTTGTGAAAGAAGTTGGAGTCGGAAGAAGAAAACAAATAGATTTATTTAAAGAAACTAAACCAAGGCAAATGAATGGACATAAGTAAAATAAAAATAACTTCCATTTTGAAAAGAATAACTATAAAAATGACTTCGAAAAATCAAGAAGTAAATAAAAGATAACAATTTTGAAAAATCATAAATGGCCAATAAAAATTCAATTAAAATATTCATATTTGTTCGAGAAGGAAAGAAACTTACGCGCTAAAATTTAAAATATAACCACCTAAGTTTCAAGGTCTTTTAGAATCTCTTCCAAAGATCGAACTAACAAGTCTGCCTTGTATAGACTTTAACTAAACTGATAAATAATATTTAATTTTTCACGAATAAATTCAAACGAACCTTTCTCCAGGGGCTTGGTCAAAATATTTGCTAGTTGATTCTTTGAATCAATAAATTGAACATTGATTCCACCCTTTTGTACACGGTCTCTTATGAAATGATGTTGGATTTCAATGTGCTTCGCTCTTGAATGAAGAATAAGATTTTTGGTTCGATTGATTGCACTTGTGTTGTCACATTTGATTTCAGTGCAAAAATTCTTCCATTCTAAAGTCTCTTAATTGTTGCATGATCCATAGAATTTGAGAACAATAGCTATCAAAAGCAATATATTATGCTTCTGCCGTTGAGGGTGCCACAATGTTATGCTTTTTAGAGAACCAAGATACTAACAGTTGTCCCAAGAGTTGGCATGTCCCAGACGTACTTGTCCTGTCAACTTCACAACCAGCTAAGTCAGCATATGAGTATCCAAGTAGAGTAAAGTCTCCATCTTTCAGATAGCATGGACTTAACTTTGGATTAGTTGTAATATATTTGATAACATGTTTAACAACACTGAGATCCGATTCTCTAAAATCAATTTGGAACTTAGCACACATGCATACACTAAATAAAATATAGGGCCGTGAAGCAGTAAGATAAAGAAGAGAATCGATCATGCTTTTGCAAGTCTTTTGGTCCACTTTCTTACCATCTTCATCTTTGTTAAGTTTGGAGGAACTTGACATGGGAATTTCAGTTTTCTTACAGTTCTCCATTCCAAACTTTTGATGACCTCTTTGGCATATTTCTCTTGATACATGAAGGTTTGTTCTTTTGATTGTCTGACTTTTAGACTTAGAAAGAATGTCAATTCATCCATCATACTCATCTCGAATTCTTCCCACATAAACTTAGAAAACTTGCACAAAAGTTCATTATAAGAACAAAAAATAATGTCATCTACATATATTTGAATAAGTAAGAAGTCTTTACCTTCATTTTTAATAAATAAAGTGGTGTCAACCATACCTTTTTTGAAACCATTGCTCACAAGAAATTTCTCATATCACACTCGAGATGTCTGCTTCAGATCATACAAAGTTTTTTTTTTTTTTTTAGTTTATAGACAAAGTCTAATTTTCTAAGATTTTTAAATCCTAATAGTTGTTCCACATAGAATTTTTCTTGAATGAAACCATTTAGGAAGGCATTTTTTACGTCCATCTAGAATAACTTGAAGTTGTGAAAACATGTATATGCAAGTAATAGCTTTATAACTTCTAACTTGGCTACTGGTTCATATGTCTCATCATAGTATGTTCATTTTTCTTGCGTGTATCATTTTACTATGAATATTGCATTGTTTTTGGTCACTTTATCCTTTTCATTCATCTTGTTTATGAACATCCACTTTGTCCCAATCATAGATTTTCCTTTTGGTTTGGGAACCAATTTTGAAACATCATTGATCTTGAATTACCTAAACTCTTCTTGCATGACTTCTATCCAAATTTCATCAGTTAAGGCTTCTTCTACTCCTAGTTCCACTTCAAAGATAAGAGCTAGATTAGTTGAGTCTTGTTGACACCTAATTTTTACCCAAAAATATTTCATTCCAGCATATAGATCATTTAGGTGTTTAATATCGTGTTTTAAATGAAAGATGTTTTTCCTATAAAAAAATAATTTAAAAAAAAGAAAAAAAGAAATCGAAAAAAAGAGAGAGCAAGTTGGGGCCAATGATCTAAATGTGACTAGCCAAGCTTAGGAGGTCAGATTGGAATCCAAATGACAAGTTGGGGCCAAAATGCAATTTCCAAAAGTCGAGGGACCAATTCGCAAATTTTGTAAAATTTGCGCCCAAGCCCTTAAATCATCATCTTGGTCATCAATTAAGTTGAAATTGAATTTGGCCAAGTAGAATCAATCAAATTGAGCCAAAAAGACCACATTTGTATTGAATTTGGTATTTTCGGATAAGAAAATGGCCAACTTTGAGGGTCTTTTTTGCAAAATTGGGTGGGCACAATTGCGAAAAATGGTCAAGATCTTAAGCTACTATACATGAGGTTGCTAATTGATCAGAAACCGCGGCCAAATTGATGGATTAAAGCACTCAAACCAGCTACCAAAACCCAGCCCACGGTTAGGTCTTAATTTGGAGCTGCTAAGTAGGCATATTGGTGGCCCCACCATATCTCACTCAGCCGCCCATTTAGCTCGATATTTGCACGTGATGGAAGACCATATATAGGAGTGCAAGTGGACGGAAATTGGCCAGGGATAAGCCGCTGACAGCACGGGAAAATCGCAGCAAAGTTCGCACACTCAACAGCTGCAGAAGTTAAAAAATTTGGCTAAGTCAGAAGAGTAGGTGAAGTAGCCCTGTCGACAGACTTGGTAGGTGGACAAAAGGCTGACCAAAAATCCCTTAATTCGGGGGATAAGATCACTGAAGCAAGGTCTTTCAAGGCATGAGAGAGAGGAGACGAGAGGTAGAGGGGAGAGCTCGGAATCGCTCCCCAAAGTCACCTTCAGAAGCAACTCCAGAAAAGAAACCCAGAAAATTCCAGATCAACCTTTGGAGAGAAAAGTGAGATTTTCACAACCCTTCGGCCAAAATTAGCCAAAACCTTCAACTAGAGAGTGAAACTTCACTCAAATATCTTTCCATCCATAGGTCGCACGTCCTAAATGGAGATCGGGAAGGCCTCCTAAAGCCCCCCGAAAAACATCCTCCAGGTGGGCCAGGAAACACTGAAAATTTTTCTAAGTGTTGAGCCCAATTGGTCACGAGTGATGAAAAAGCAGTGTTTTTGAGAAATTTGAGAAACAAATGAGGAAAATATTGATTCTACCCCAAACTAGAATACATATAGTTTGGCTTGGTGTCAATTTTTCCAACAAAAGACGTCTTGAAGTCTAATTTTAGAGGTCAACGAAAACCTTCGTTGTCAGTTCTTCTTTTTTTGCAGATCTCATTTCCAGTTGAAGAAGCCAACTTCCACGTGCTTCCAGAGGACAATTTCTCGGTTTCCTTGGCCAAGAACCACTTGAAAAGGAAACTAGGAAGTAAGGTAAGCATCCTAGATGTACGTATTTTCGAGTTTGAGCATGTTTTGATCATGAAAATCAAGAGGGAAACCAGCCCGGAAAACTGATTTCTGAGGTTGAAATTTTTCTGTGTCTGAAATCTCTTCGAGAGTGTTGCATATGTGCTTCTTGGAGAGGTCGTTTTGATGTTTTCCGGTGAGTCATTCTCTATGATGTTTGTTGCATTTGAAAGCCCATGTTACCTACTTTTACGTGGATTAAGTAGCATTTCCCTTAGATCTCGTATGTGATGAGTGTTGGGGCTTGAATATGGGCATGTAACCTGTTTGCTTGACTTGGGTTAAAACCCAGATTTGCAAAATCAGCTCAAACCCGTGCATTTGAGGACGATTTTAGCTTGGTTCTAGTGTGTTTTTAGCTATGATTTCTATCTAATCTTGTTCTTTGCATGTGGTAGTATAATTTTGATACTTTAGTTTCACATGAGATTGCTTATGAGTGGAGATTGAAGGCTGCAAACATGGCTTGAGGAGGCTATTGAGGCTAGTTTAATGCACATCAAATGTTCGACAAAATGCCCAAACTAATATTCGATCTTGAAACGGTCGATTTGAGCTTGATTATTGTGATATTCATGTGCTGTGTTACTCCATGTTAGCATAGATCGGCTTAAAGAATTTATTATTTTTAAAAAATAATAATGATTAAAAAAAGAGAAAAATATGAAATTTCCAAAAATATCAAAAAATGTTAGATAGCATCAAATTAGGATAGAAATGGCATATATGAAATTTTCCTAATTTTAAAAGGTCATTTTCCTAATTTAATGCTATTTTTGGTGTTTTACAACCATTTTTGTAAATAATCTATCTTGCGTAGATTAAAACTATTTAAAGTAATTTCATGCACATAGAGCAATTTTATGCATATTTGAATTCTCATTTTGCTCATGGGGGTCCTGTCCCGGGGCGTGATAACAAGGCCATGTAATATTATTTGCCCGACTTGTATCGGGTTTATATTTTCCGCGTTTATTTTCAAGTCATTTCAATTTCTTGAATGTTTACTTACGCGCTGCTTTTCATTAATTTGAGTGTAAATTTCTCTTCTAAATTATGTTAGGATTAGTCTAGACATTAAAAGAAAAAAAACTACAAAAACATTTGCATGGACACTTAGTGGTTTCATAAAGATTATAATTGGTAATTAAGATTGTGTGGCCATTTAGATAAACAACTTTCCAAGTTAGTGGTATCGCAAGGGCGTTAATAGAAACATTGGCGTAAACAAGTCCCCGTTCCTAGAAATCTCTGGTTGCGTAGGAATCAAGACAACACTCCCGTGTCTTGATTGGTTTCTAGCCGACCCCAATAGGCTAGTGGCGACTCCTAGAATTACATAAGTTGTTAAGAATTAAAATTCAAAATCCAATGTTGCGCGAGGTATGGGCTTGGGAGAGCCCGCGCCTAATGTAGGGCCATCGGTCCGCCTTTTTAGGCAAATACCCCTAAACCCTCTTCCTTTTCCCCCGGACGGAAAAAAGAGGTCGTGACAAGTCTCTTTTGTCTTTGGATCTGATACTGATTCCTTCTTCTATATTGCCAATGATTAGGTTTTTAGGATGACTTGATTTGTGCTTCCAATCTTTATTGAATTTGTCTTTATCTTCAGGAATCCGCGGAGTCTCTTCTCTTGTTGATTCTTCTATCTTTTCTTCAACTTGATCTTGTTTATCAAAAGGCTGGGTTAGTTTAGGGGACTCAGACTTCATTAAATCTAAAACTAATTTAGATTCTTCAAGTTGAGTATGATCTTGTTGGTTCTGGTCGACTTTTTGAAACCTGACATTCATTGAAATCTTCAACAATTTGTGTGTTATTATTGAAGACTCTGTATGCTTTGTTTATCATAGAATATCCAAGAAATATTTCTTCATTTGACTTTTTGTTAAGCTTACCCAGACAATCATTTGTACTTTTCAAGATGAAACACTTGCAATCAAAAACATGAAAATAGGAAATATTCGGCTTTCTACATTTGTAAACTTCATAGAGGCTTTTCTTTAGGATGGGCCTTAGAAAAACTCTATTGATTATGTAACAAGCATTAGAAACTGTTTCTGCTCGAAGCGAGAAGAAATTCTGCTTTTAATTAATAGAGTTTTTGGCCATTTCCTATAAAGATAGATTTTTTCTCGACAACTCCATTATGTTTTGGAGTGTAGGGAGAAGATAAAATATGTTGAAAACCATTTTTATCATGAAAGCTTGTAATACCTTGATTTTCAAATTATCTCCCATGATTAGTTTTGATGCAGGAAATAGCCTTTCTCATTTTGAACATTTTTAGTGAAGTACCTTGTGATCTGCGCTAAATCAATTAGCGTCTTGCCAACACAATGTCACCGAAGCAAACCTCGAAAGATTGAGGATCGCCTCAGTTCAAGTAAGCTTTGGAATTTATGCTTTTTCGCTGTATGAATCCTGAAAATGCTTGTTTGGTTTTGCCGAGTGAAGTGATGTGATGTCTTGGGTTGACTCGGTTTGTTGTCACCAAGGTCTCGACGAATTATTGCCCTTGTGCTGAAATGTAGGTTTGAAAGCGATTAGGATTTTTTTTTTGAATTTTTTTCAAGCATTTAATTTCCGGGTTTGAGTTCGGCAGGGGCTGAGATTGCGGAAATGGGGATGGCTACTTGAATTGGGTAGCGAGCGAATGGCAAGATTGGATGCGATTCATGCAGTTGCGCGTAGTGAATTCGCAATGCGGGTGCTTGTTTTGTTTGGGTAAACCTGTAAGACATAAAATAATACATGATGCGGAAGCAAGGATCGTTTATAGACAAACCTCCAGCCATTGTTCGTATTCACGTTCGTCGAATGTCCTGAAAAATCAAGAAAAACAATGGGGACACTCTACTAACCAAATTTCCTCACGTACTGATGGTGTATTCTAAATGTAAGGATTTTGTGTTAGATCTTGTGATCGCCCGTCAGAAATGAACGTACGTTCCTTATATATATCGTCTCCCATCAAGACGAGCGGTTGTCACGAAAGGGTATGAAGCATGTCGAATAGTCGCAACAATTGAGTCTAAATGTGGGATCACAAAAGAAAAATAAATAACATTCTCCCACTTGATCCCATCATTTTCATCATATGGATTATCCAACTAATTCCACGAAAACTTAATGCTTAAAGAAAAGAAACAAAACACATGAATCATGGCGACATGTCCTCTAAGAGTGAGTAATACCTTCCATGTATCACAATGCATCTTATTTCTTTAATGTCAGCCAATATGTGACAACATATCTTAATGAATAAACCCCATGTTTATTCCAAAACTAAGGATAAATGTTATTCTCATAAACAACAAAATGTGTACACAAAAATTGGGAATCAACATTACAACTGAATAAGAGTTTCATACAACAAAAATCATTCATATGTCAACAAATCACATGATGTGACCTATTCCCATACTAGTTACATGATCCTTATACTTCATTGGTGGCATGCATTTAGTTAAACGATCGGCTATCATCAATTCAGTGCTCACGTGTTCAATGACCACTTTATTCTCCTTAACACGTTCCCTTATGGCTAAATACTTAATGTCGATATGCTTACTTCGACTCCCACTTTTGGCATTTTTAGCCATACAAACCGCAGCTGAATTGTCACAATATATTCTTAATGGCCTAGAAATAGAATCAACAATTCTAAGCCCAGCAATGAAACTCTTCAACCATACACCATGCGAGGTAGCCTCAAAACAAGAAACGAACTCAGCCTCTATAGTGGAAGTAGCAGTCAAAGTCTGCTTGGCACTTCTCCATGACACGGCTCCGCCAGCTAACATGAAAATGTATCAAGATGTTGATTTCCGTGAATCAACGCAACCCGCGAAATCCGCATCCGAATAACCAACCACTTCCAGGTTGTTAGTCCGTCTATACATAAGCATATAGTCTTTGGTACCTTGAAGGTATCTCAACACTTTCTTTGCAGCTCTCCAGTGGTCTAAACCTGGATTACTCTGATATCTTCCCAACATTCTCACAGCAAAAGCGATGTTAGGTCGAGTGCAAACCTGAGCATACATCAAGCTTCTAACAGTAGAAGCATATGGAATGTTGTACATTTGTTCCCTTTCTAGATCATTCTTCGGGCATTGGTTCAAATTGAACCTGTCACCCTTCACAACGGGTGCTATACTTGGTGAACAATCTTTCATCCGAAATCTCTCTAAGACCTTATTGATATAGGTTTCTTGAGATAGTCCTAAAATTCCTCGAGGTCTATCTCTATGTATCTTAATGCCAATGACATAAGATGCCTCACCCATATCCTTCATGTCAAAACTCTTAGAGAGGAATTGTTTCACCTCATGTAGCAACCCATTATCATTGGTTGCAAGTAATATATCATCTACATACAGCACAAGGAAACAAATTTTGCTCCCACTGACCTTCTGGTATATACATTGATCCATGACATTCTCTATAAAACCAAATGAAGAGATGACATCATGAAACCTTAAGTACCATTGGCGGGATGCTTGTTTCAAACCATTGATAGACTTCTTAAGCTTGCACACCAAATGCTCACCTTTACTAGAGGAGAATCCTTCAGGTTGTTTCATGTAAACCTCCTCCTCTAGTTCTCCATTGAGGAACGCCGTTTTCACATCCATCGATGTAATTCCATATCAAAATGGGCAACCAAAGCCAAAACAATACGAAGAGAATCTTTCTTAGATACAGGAGAAAAAGTCTCCGTGTAATCGATTCCTTCCTTTTGAGTGAATCATTTGGCAACAAGTCTAGCTTTATATCTTTCAAAGTTACCCAATGAATCATTCTTAGTTTTGAAGACCCATTTACAACCAATGGCCTTCGCACCATCAGGTAACTCAACCAAATCCCAGACTTTGTTAGATGCCATAGAACTCATCTCTTCCTTCATGGCATTGTACCACAAATTGGATTCGTCACTATCCATGGCTTGTGAAAACGTTTGGGATCATTCTCGGCTCCAATATTGTAGTCGACTCTTGTAAATACACAATATAATCACTAGGAATAGCCGATTTCTTTATTCTAGAAGATCTTCTCAATGTTGCATCAACATTCTCTTGAGGAGCGTGTTGTTCAACCGGGTTGTTCAACGGTTTCGGTAATTGCTGAACAACCTGGATCTACTAGATCAATATCGGCAGATTGTGGAACTTCAACAATTGGTTGTTCAATAACCGGCTGAACTGAAGGGGCATTATAAGCAACAACCAACCCTAAACTTGAGGTGGAAGATTGAGTGTCTGAATGATCTTTCTTAGGATCAAGATCCTTTGATCGATCGCTCCCACTGATCAAGTCATTTTCAAGAAATTTAGCATTTCTTGATTCCATAATCCTAATGGTGTGAGATGGACAATAAAACCTGTATCCCTTAGACCTTTCGGCATATCCAATGAAATACCCACTTATGGTCATTGGGTCCAACTTCTTTTCTTGTGGATTGTAAACTCTCACTTCAAACGGGCATCCCCAAACGCGCACATGATGCAAACTCGGTTTCCAACCTTTAAATAACTCAAAATGTGTCTTTGGCACAGCCTTGGTCGAAACTCGGTTTAATATGTACACTGCCGTCTTAAGTGCTTCGGTCCACAATGATTTAGGAAGTTTGGAGCTGCTAAGCATACTATGCACCATGTCCAATAAAGTCCGATTTCTTCTTTCCGCTACGCCATTTTGGTCCAGAGAACCAGGCATAGTATATTGGGCAACTATCCCATGCTCTTGAAGAAACTTTGCAAATGGACCAGGTGCTTGTCCATCTTCAGTGTATCTACCATAGAATTCTCCACCTCTATCTGATCTCACGATCTTAATTTGTTTATTGCATTGTTTCTCTACTTCTGCCTTAAATACCTTAAAGGCATCTAATGCTTCATACTTATTATGAATCAAATAGAGATACATGTAACGTGAGTAATCATCTATGAAAGAGATGAAGTATTTCTGACCACATGAGTCCATATTCGGACTACAAATAGCCGTGTGTATGATTTCTAATATTTATGTACTTCTCTTGGCACCTTTCTTTGACTTGTTAGTCTGCTTTCCCCTTATGCAGTCCACACAAGTATCACAATCAGTAAAATCTAAAGTACCAAGTACTCCATCATTTACTAATCGCTTAATTCTTTCTATGGAGATATGTCCCAATCTCCGATGCCACAACATAGAGGAATGTTCTTTCACAACACATCGTTTCATACCAGCTTTATCATGAACATGCATCGCATCATAATAGGCATTGTCTTGTAAATTAATTCGAAAAAGACCATCAGACAAAATACCACTCCCAACAATTTCAGATTTAAATGATAAACAAAAGTTTGAATTTGAAAAGTTAAAAGAATATCCCAAAGGTACAAGTCTTGAAACTGAAATTAAGTTTCTAGAAAAACTAGGAACATAAAAGGTCTTTTCCAAATCTAAAACAAAACCACTATTGAGAACTAGTCTATATGTCCCAATAGCTTCCACATGCGAACGCATCTTGTTTCCTGAATAGATGCTTTGTTCACTTCCCACTGGCTTCCGGTGGTTTTGAAAACCCTGCAAGGGATTCGAAATATGGATTGTAGATCCAGAATCAATCCACCAAGTATTGTGATTTACATCAGTTATATTAGATTCATAACAAACACAAAAGATTGGATTACCTTTCTTCTCGAGCCAGGCCTTAAATTTGACACAATCCTTCCTTATATGCCCCTTACATTTACAAAAGAAGTATTTGGATTCTTTCTTAATGTCGGCTTGGGAGGTATTTTACCTTTTCCCTTATGCTTGCCATAGCCCTTATTCTTTCCTTGTGTTGCCAAATGAACACTTTCTCCCAATTCCATAACCAGTCTTTCTTCCTCTTGAACACACATGGTCATGAGTTCATTAATAGACCATTTATTCTTATGTGTGTTATAAGAGATCTTGAAATGTGCATACTGTTGTGGGAGAGTGTTCAGAACATAATACACAAGGAATGATTCAGATATCTCAACCTCAAGGTTCTTAAGCTGAGCTGCAATGTTCCTCATTTGCATGATGTGCTCACGCACACCTCTAACACTAGTGAGCTTCAATGATGAAGACTTCATAATCAAGGTCATGGCATGCGCCTTCTCAGAACTCTCGAACTACGCATCTATGACCTCCAATAAAGCCTTAGCATTACTATGCTGAGTAACTTAACCACGAATACTAGGAGATATCTTAGCTCTTATAAACATGGCACAAACATGGTTGGACCGCTCCCATTGGTTATAAAGAGCTATCTCAGCTGGAGTGCTCGAATCAGTAGGAGCAGGTGGTTCGTCTTTCCTTATAGCATAGTCAATGTCCATCCACCCCAATTGAAGAAGAATTGACTCCTTCCAAACTTTATAATTCTCACCATTCAGTATATGAACATCAAACTTAAAGCTGCATATCAAATAATCATGCTTATGTCACAAAATTTGAGGCATAATATACATAAATCATATTTTACCAATGTAAACATGTCACAATATGAATCACATAATATAAAAACTACATGTGGGCTAAGTTTCTAATTTAAATAGATTCATAATTACTTCATGAAGAAACTACCATATTATATGCCTTTTCTTAATCCATGTGGGTAAATTAAGAAAAATAATATGATATTTCTTCCTAATTAATCACATTAATATAATGAAAATTCCTGTGGGATAAAATTCATCATATTAATATAATTAATTACAATCAATGTTGATTTCTAAATATGATCCCGAGGCTCTTAATATATAATTTAATTAATTAAAGATGCAGTGGCTACTCTCTAATTAATTAATTATATGAATCATTGGACATTAAATTTCTTGCATAAAATATTCATAACAATGCATGAAATGACATAATAAATAAATACATTAAGGGCATAATAGTAAATAAATAAATTGGCCAAGGGCAAGATTGTAAAAACATAAATATTTTGGGGCAAAAATGTAAAAGACAGCCGCGGTTGAAGATGACGGGCGCGTGCCAAGCACGTGCGCGTCCAGCGCACAAGCGCGTGCTCGCACGCGCCCGAATCCGCGCGGGCTCGTGCCCCGCACGCGCGCAACGGTTGCTGCGCGCGTGAGAGCGCGTGGTGCGTGGATTCCACACGCCTGCAACCGCAGCGCGCGCGTGGGCTCCACGCGCCTTCTTCCTCGCACGAACAGAAGCATTTCTTCGTTGTTTTTCGCCATTCTGCCGCGGTTTCACCGGTCGTTTCTTCTCCGGCAACCCATCTAAGACCAAAATGAATGATAGGTTTTGAAGAGCATGCCGACACGACTACATGGGTTCAAGTTTCAGCGAAAATGACGAAGAAATAAGGCCCAAATCATAAGAAAATTCCCGAAAACACAAATCCTCAACCACGAGACTTCCGCCGCCCGATTAGCCTCCGGCGAACACCAATATACCGGAAAAACTCATGGCTAACGTTCCTCATGGCGGTGCGACCATATGGGTCCTAAATCAAAGGGTGGGTCGTGTGGATTTTGCCCGGAATCGTCGAATCTCTCTTGGCTCAAAACTTGAAAGTTACTGTTCATCTCTCCAATACACGAAAAATACACCCAAAAAATTCGAAAAAAAAAAAAAACAAGGTAGAAGCAATAAACATGCTCGATACCAAATGTAAGACATAAAATAATACATGATGCGGAAGCAAGGATCGTTTATAGACAAACCTCCAGCCATTGTTCGTATTCACGTTCGTCGAATGTCCTGAAAAATCAAGAAAAACAATGGGGACACTCTACTAACCAAATTTCCTCACGTACGATGGTGCATTCTAAATGTAAGGATTTTGTGTTAGACCTTGTGATCGCCCGTCGAAATGAACGTACATTCCTTATATATATCGTCTCCCATCAAGACGAGCGGTTGTCACGAAAGGGTATGAAGCATGTCGAATAGTCGCAACAATTGAGTCTAAATGTGGGATCACAAAAGAAAAATAAATAACAAAACCATCTCTTGGGTGCGATTCATACGGCCGCATATTTATGTTTTTGATAATTATAAGTGATGCATGAGCACTTCCTGTTTGATTGGTATGTTGCTGCACACATTGCTCATGCAGTGGTTGGCTTTTATGAGTAAGCTAAGCTTGCTTCTAAAGTGCATAGGCATCTCATGGATTCTTTACTTGACATATATAGGGCGGAAGTCGTTGACTGACGAGGCATTCGAGATCTTGGGGACTAAGGTGAGGATTGTTGAGTTGATCTCACGAAGGAGCTGTCCAGGAGAAGAAGTCCCGAACTGCTAGCAACACCGATGGGCCGACAATGTCCCAAGACTGCTTGAAAAAATCAACATTAAAGCCATCCGGACCTGACGCCTTTTCACTAGCCAAAGAGAATAAAGTAGCTCGGATTTCATCATCAGTGAATGGCTGTGAAATGGCCAAGATCTGATTTTCATCAAGAGTACATGCCAATTTCGCTCGAATCTCTTCCACAGAGGAGTTGGAAGAAGGGACAGCAGCTGATAGGAGATTTCGAAAATGGCGAACAAAAATTTGCTGTACCTCAGCAGGATCCGTGATCAAGTTATCACCATCAGAAATGGAAATGATTCTATTCCGGAGTTGGCTACATTTCACTGAGTGATGGAAGAACTTGGTATTCAAATCGCCTTCACGGAGCCATCTCACCCGTGATTTTTGCCTAAAGAAGGATTCCTCTTTAAGGCAAAGATTAGAGAAGATCTGGAGGCGATCCTTTTCATTTTCAGCCAATGCTTGATTATAAGGATCAAGCTTAATAGCGTTCTGGGCTTCCAGAAGTAATCGCCTAGCATCAGCAGTCCTAACTGAAATATCAGAGTAAGATTCCCTGTTTAGAAGCTTAAGTCTTCGCTTGAGGGCTCGAAGCTTGCAGCATAAGATAAACATAGGCGAACCAGAGATATGGGACTCCCAAACCTGCCGAACCAGCTCAAAAAAAGAGGGGTTCGTCATCCAAAAATTGAAGAATTTGAAAGGCCCACGGGAGTTCGGAATAGGGAGGATCCTAACAATCATAGGTGAGTGATTGGACACTCCAGGGGCCAAAAAAGTGGCTTCAGAGTAGGAGAAAGCGAGTTCCAAGCTGCATTGGTAAGCACTCTATCTATCTTTCTCTGTCTTCGCATAGGACCAGAAGAGGCTGACCAAGTAAACCTATTTCCACAAAACGGAGGTCATCCAGCCCTGCTTGGATAAGGCAATCACCAAAATCCTCAAACCCTGGAATCCAATAGTTGGACCTATCAGCTCTATCCAAAGCATAACGAGATGGCATTGAAATCGCCGGAACAATCCAAGGGATATCCGGACCGAGCACTAGTTGAAATCAAATCATCCCGAGAGGTCTCCTCAAGACGAAGGAGTGCTCCGCATAGACAACGAGATAAATTAAAGGCAATACCCGAAATAAGACACTCCAAACGGCCATGAATGGCCTGAGCAGTGCAAGCAAAGGTGCAAAAAGACACAACCAAAGGATTCCATCCTATCCAAATACGGCCCCTGATCGAGTTAGAGTAGTTCATAGACCAACACCAACCAGATAGAAGAGAAGCAGAAACAGGGGAGTGAGCAGCAAAGGAGATTTTAGTCTCCAGGATACCAATGCAACTCAGCCGATTGGTTCTAACAAAATTCCTAATCTCAGCTTGCTTGAGGGCACCTCCAAGACCCCTAATATTCCCAACACCAAAAAACATGATTCGAGAGAAAATAGATAACCTTCTCCTGCCCCCTCGTTTCCTTGCCGAGGGAGGCATAGGCTTCGGGCCAGGAGGAACAGTCGGCTCAGCAGATTCCGAGCGGAGAATTCCTTTCTTATGGATATGGGGATCTTGGATCGGCTTCTGAGGAGGTGCTTTATCACGTTCCTTAGGAATGGATGAAGGCACCTTACATGGAGAGACAGATTCAGATTCACCAGAGCAGATGTCTTCACAGTCTTCTTCATCCGATGAGCCCCACTTGTTCGAAGCAGGGGACCCCTGTATTTGCAGTAAGGCAGAAGGTGCAGGGTCAGGAGAAGTGCGCAGGAAAAGATCAATCGAGGGCGGAGCTTCTTCTTGCCTTCTAATTATCGGTTGAGTATCAGAGGCCAAAGGCTTTTGTGGCACAGGTATTCCTTGCTGATCCCCACCAGGTTAGGGGGGGATGGGAGGAACCAGAGTCAGATTAACTACCTGCGCATCAGAGATGTTCTTATTCCGCCTACTTCTCACTTCACGCCATTCATTTTGCGGAGGGCCATGAGTCCTTGGGAGAGAAGGACCAACTTTGGAGGGGCCAGCTGCAGTAGGCACAAGACACTTATGGCCAAACGTAGAGCAAGAGGGGCAGAGGGCCGGAATCCATTCATATTGAATTGTAACTGTTCTGAGTTCCCCTTTCATCATGAATTCCACCACTTCAGGAAGGGAATTAGATGCATCAATCTCCACACAGACGCGAGCAAAGGCCACCATTGCCATCTACTCCACTCGATTATCAACAAAAAGCGGTTTGCCAATACCACTCGCTAAAAAGCTAATCCCAGCAGTTGACCATAACGCCACAGGCACATTCCTAAGACAGATCCAGATAAGGACAGTGTTATGAGCTATTTTCTTGAGCTCCAACATAGGGTGCCATCACTGTAAGATCAAGCGGATTTTAGCTACCGTAATCGGGCCTCCATCCAATACTCTTTTTTTGAATTCATCATCCGAGATGCGGAAAAAATAGAAGCCAAGGTCTGCAGCAATTACCTCGATCAGTTGGTGGCCCCATGCATGTTTGAGGGCGTCCTCCATGAGCTGGAAGGGTAGCCGTTTACCAATATAATGGCCAACAAGACACTCCTCCCATTTAGGATGAGTCCACTCCGGCAATTCGTCCGGTATCTGCAGAATTTTCGAATTTTCAATGGTAGCCAGAGGAACGAAGGATAAACCATAACCTTTGGTCGCAGAACGGGTTACAGCCACCCAGAAGCGAGCTTGGGTCTGGGGTTTACTATCCGAAGGTATCGTGGAAGAAGTCCCTGACGCCTTCTTGGAGCTATTCTGAACAGGTTTCGGCTCCTGTTCTTGTGGAGTAGGCATCGGACGAGCAACCGAGTCTTGGCTGAATGAGATTCTCTTATCCTTACAAATTGAGACCCCATAAGAGACGTTTTCGCATCCCACAGCATTAAGTCGAGCAGAGACACCCACCAGTGGATGAGCCTTTCGAGCTCTGCTTCGTCCCCTGCTACGCGAGCGACCAGACTGGGATCGAGCACCTCTTACAGTAGAGGAATACCGCATAACAGCGGGGCGAACAAGCAGGGGGGGTTAGGATGCTCAACCGACGCATCCATGGGGCCCTTTCCCCGAATATCATCAGCAATTGCAGAGGCGGAAGCCATGCGAAATAGGCGATTCCAAAAACTGAAGCCCTAAAAACTCAGAACGAGAATCCCGGCCGAGTAAGACATACCAGGGGAAATCGCTCGGTGGAAAGGAAGATCGGCTAAGGAGGGAGCTCGTCACCAAAAACGGGCACAATCGGACGACGGAATCGGGCGGAACGAGCAAGCGCGCAGGCGGGTGAACAGTAGCTGCACGAAACCGTAGAGAGCATCTACGTGAACAGTGATATGCAAGGTAAATAATTCCAAAGTTGATTTGATCTAAAAACGAATAATTGGTTTACAATATGGAAGAAACCATGTATATGTGATATTTGATATTGCTACTTATTTGTAATAAAGAATGAAACTAGGAATCTAACTTCTTTAAACTTTCCAAGGAGGGTGGGCCCAAACGACAATAAATTTGATATGGGGAAACCACAGAAAAAGCAACACTGATAGTATCATCAAATAGATATTACCCCTCCCCCCGACACCGACACATGTTATTTACCAATCATCTTCCTCATCTTCAAGTCCTGAAAAACACAAGAGTCAGGATAGAAAGTTACTGAACAATTATATGTTTTGGTAAGACGATCGACAAACATAAGGTTGAACGGAAAACTTAGGAGATACATGACTAAAGATAAAGATATGGAGGATGTCAGGGAAATTGTGCCTATCCTCTTTATTATGAATAAAGAAACATAAGCCAATGTAACATGGGACATAGACTTGTGAAAGTTAGAAAAGATACCTAAAACTCTAGTCATATGATTGGTAAAACCTAAATCAATGACCCCGGAGCGAGAGGTAGAAGAAACACACGCTGTTGCAATATTGTCTAGACAAAAGTGAATTGGAAAGGGATTGTGAAATTGGTTGGGAAAATTGGAATTGATTGTACCTAGCAAATTCCTCCCCCATCATTCTTATCAACTTTCCTCTTTCAGAGGACTATGAAGATGTAATAAACTCTACTGCATTGGCTACATTAACTGTAACCTATTGAGGGGGCCTTCCATGAAACTTATAATAGAATCTCTGAATGTGTCTAGGTAAATCACAATAATGACAAGTTTGAACAAATCCAATATTACGCCTTGTATCACTAGAAGTGTTACGAGATGAGGGTGGTTGATCTCTACCAAAACCATGGCTGCCGCCACCATTTTAGCCACCCCTACGACCTTGACCACCACCATGATTTCCTTAGGCTACTAAGGCTGAGCTATCACCTGTAGAAAATGCATCCTTAGGTACTTCACATGAGACCCTTATGACACAAGAAAATGTCTTAGTAAGTGGAATCACCCTATCTCCTCCAAGTATTTGGGAATGAACTGCATCATACTATAATCCTAATCCTCCTACTAGATCATCGCACAAGAATTATGGCTCAAATTAATAAAATCATTGTGACAAACCTTCTATCAAGTACACATCTTCAAGTCTATCCAGACCAGAAAATGCCACCAAAGAAAGGAAATTAAAAGACTTCAAAGCTCTGCAAGGTTTGACACCAAAGATTTCATATTTTGAAAAACCCACCTTAAGAGGTGAAAAGTTATTTATTGAGGGGATCCCAGGTACAGCTTCCCCAGATGAAGGTGCGTCATGAAGCGGAGTAGTAAGACCCCAAACTAATTGCTCTCCAAGTATAGAAAGAAGTCTTTGCATATGAGCTCATTGTTAGAAGAAAGTGAGACAATGAACGGTTCAATAAAGAAACTTTAAGATCTTTTTGCTTTCTAAGGGAGATCATGAATGCAGTTCTCTTCTTTGCACTAGAATGACTACCATCTTGGTTTGTATATTATGAAATTTTGATTATTTCAGCCGAAACTTATGGTATAATGACCATCTTCAGTGAATTTTTGAAATGAATGATCTAGACATTCAACATTATATATAGTAGGGCTTGGAACCAAATTCTCATAAAAGAGTCTAGCACAATGAACCCGCCAGGTGTATATTTGATTAGTCTTATCTTGATGCAACCACATGCATTTTATGTCAATGGTCCAATCATGACTCCATAAAGGACAACATTCATCTTACTAGCACAATATGTGAAATTGCCATGTCAGGAAGTGACTTTTGTGGCGACTGTAAAACATATATGGTACATCATAGCCAAATTTCTAATATTAATAGTTTATCTACTGCTTGTTCTAGAGAGTAGAATACATCTCACGATATGCTACTTGGACAACCAAAAAGAGCATGCATGCTTCAAGCACCCTGTTCATCATAAATTATATAACTACCATGCAGTGGAAGGAAGGCTTCTCATTTGAGGAAGTTCAAACACTAATGTAAATTTTTATCATCTCACTTTCTTTGTCCTCGTTTTCCAACTATCATGAAGAATTGCTCACATCCACTACACAAAAATTATTCAATTTCTTATTTTCTTCAGCTCGCCGACCATGTACATGAACTTCCATTACCACAACATCCAACTCTAACATGCTTGTTAATTGACTAATTGAAGCATTACTTTACTAAATCAAGCCATACACAGCAAAATTTGTGGAAGAATCAAGACATAATGTTGGAAAAAGTGCATAAGAAGAGATTGTCTGGTAAATGAATATCAATCGTGCCAACTGACAGCTCGTTAAAAGAGTTAGAAGTCATACAATTTTGACTACTCAAAAGTCTATGCAAAAGACTGTCGCGATATAGTCTGGTGTGATAGCTCAGAATGTATCCATCTCACTTCCATTGAACTGACAGTGCTCAAATGTTTCCAAATTTTGTAGTTTTAAACGAAGTAATTCCTCCTTCATTTCTTCCTTTAATAAGATAAAACTTTGCACACATTCCTGATGGTGCATCATTTGAAGAAGCAGCCCGAAAAGTCAATTTAGCAAGATCTCTGCAATTTCATATATGACTTAGTAAATAGAATTCAAAATTCAAAAATCATTTCAAAGCACAAATAGAAATACCAAAACGAGAAGGTCCCCAACAAAGACGAACAACCATAAGCAACAATGAAGATCAACCGCTAGTAAATTGTACAAAATTGTCCTATGTTTTTAATGGAGTTCTCTATTTTATCTCCTCATCCTTTCTTCGCGCATTTTATTCTTTCTCCTCTAGAGGAGTATTTTCAAATCTTTTGTAATCTTTTAGTCATCCTCAAAACTTTCCTCAAAAGTATCAAGCTTTTCAAGCATAGGTTTACAATCATCGCAAAGCCAAATAACATCTTTGTTGGGAGCTTTACTCTAGAGGAGTATTTTCAAATCTTCTGTAATCTTTTAGTCATCCTCAAAACTTTCCTCAAAGGTATCAAGCTTTTCAGGCATAGGTTTACAATCATCGCAAAGCCAAATAACATCTTTGTTGAGAGCTTTACTCTCGAGGAGTATTTTCAAATCTTTTGTAATCTTTTAGTCATCCTCAAAACTTTCCTCAAAGTTATCAAGCTTTTCAGGCATAGGTTTACAATCATCGCAAAGCCAAATAACATCTTTGTTGAGAGCTTTAGGTATGATTTTAAGGCAATACCTATAAAGCAAGCGAAAAAAAAAAAAGTCATATTTCAAATAGTGAGCATCTTTGACATAAATTGAACATGCATTCGAGCGCGCACATGTATCTCATAGTTTTGTGCGAGTGTGTTTGTCTAAGACTACATGATGTAATCATAAAGGATGCAATGACAAACTTATAACTGAATAGCATATATTGGATAGACGTGGCAATGGGCCATAGCCTCATGAAAGAATTTAAAGAAAAAAGGGGGACGAATTGGGCTTGGGGTATGGGCCTTTGTCCCCGGCCCCTCTTCCCTTTCCCCTTCTCTTCTTCTTCCTCCGTTTACTCACACAATCAAGGACGAAGAGCAGAGGTGAAGGAGTGGGTGGATGGCGACAGAGGTGACAAGCGATGTGTCGTTAGTTCAGCCACGGATGGGCGGTCGACATGCCAAGGACTGGCAGCCGAAGCGCCTTTGCTGACCAACCTTCTCGGCCTATAAATAGGAGGTAGAGTGAGGGTTCTAGGGTGGAGAAAAAATCCAGATGCGAGGGAGAGAGGGGGACCATGAGAGCAACTGAGAGAGAGAAGAGAGAGAGTTTGAGAGTGAAGAGGCGTCCTTCGACAGTTTGGCCACGCCCGAACCTTGCCCGACGACTCTTGACCGTGCCAAGGTGACAATGCCGCCCCCCAGGCTGGATGGGGACTCGTGGCATGCCAATTGCCATGTTGCCTCCATTGTAGGCAACAAGTCGTGAGTCAGGTTGACTAGCCCGAGGCTAGGTCGAGCCAGCTCGCGAGTTTGGTCAACCCAAACTCGCTGCACATGGGCCAACTAATTCCTTTTTGGGTCAATTTTTTTAACGGGTCAGCCCTATTTAGTTTTAGGCTTAGGCCCTAATTTCGATCGCTGGTCGGGCTCTTCTTTTATTTTTCATTTTGGGTTAAGTGTATTACTAGATTGGGCTCATTCTTTGAGCCTAGTAAAGCCAAAGACCTTGGCCCATGGCCCAAGGCGGTCTTGACATTGGGTCAGACACGGAGGTCTGACCCAGGTACGTCTATTTATGATATAATATAATATAATATTTTTGAAAAAAAATAAATTACAAAAAAATCCAAAAATATTTTATTTTTCTAAAAATTAGGAAAAGGCTTAGAAAATGGTTTTGAGTATTTTTCTCTTAAAAATGCATGAAAAATCCTTAAAAAGTAAATCTCAAGGATTAAATAAGATTATGTATTGAAAGGATATTGGTTAATTAATTAGTGTAATCAAGTTTTTTATCCTAATTTCTCTGGTTGCATATGAGTAAACGTTTCTCCCAATTTTGTTACTAGGATTTCTAATTGACCTACCACAAATCGATTAGTAGTGAACCTAGAATAAAAACTTACACAGTAAATTACGAATCAATGGGCTTGGGAGAGCTTGTGTTAAGCCTAGTCTTAGTGAGCCATTGCACTCCATTCTGTGGGAAGGCTCAAGTAGGTTGCAACATTGTGAAAATTTATGTATAGCCAAAAACAAACCCCATCTCAAATTTGGTCAAGTTTTTTATTGTTGAAGTTGACTTTGTACGAATAAGATCCGCCTTATCTAGCCACTCCAAGAGCAACTATCCACGGTCAATATGGAGATTTCCTTTACAAAGGAAATACATCAATTACATTTATATATAAAAAATCAAGATCTAGTGATATAATGCAAGGTTTTTAAAAAGTGGAACAAGTGTTAGAAGCGTGTTCAATGGACTCAATATTGATGAACCTAGAAAAAAGAATTGAGGTTTGGAGTGAGCATATAAAAAAACTCCTGGAATTCTTGGGGATTTTTTTATTGTGGCTGAGATAATTATAGTGCAGAGTCATATATCATTGGAACCAAAAGGTTTATCAATCCTGCGGGGTGCAAATTTATAATAGGCACATAGAAATTATTGTATGCCAAGCAACATCAAAGGTGTTGATTTCAAAGGATGGAATGTCTAATGTTTTAACTTGGAGAACTAATGGAATTGGTTGCGAGTGGTGTGAACAGGGTGTGCTTTAGAAGAATTGATCTATTACTATGCCATCCTATTGGAATAACAAAGGCATCTTGGAATACCCAAAGTTTAACATCTGAAGCGAATTTTCAAGAAATTGCTCAAGTTTTAGCCAAAGCAACTCTCTAGAGCCATATCAATTGGTCAAAATGCCAAAAAGAGAACATTGTTATAGGAGAGATGAAACCCGTTCATACCAAATTCAAAGGATTAGTGCATCGTTCAAGGCATAATAAAAACATTTCTTGGAAAACCACAAAGAAGAATTGGGAAATAAAAGATATATTGTTCCACTGCAAAGAATTATTCGATTCTTCCATTTCCAAGAAGTTTCATGATACATCAAAATAATCATTTAGTAAATTTAATGATTCCTAAGAGTGGATTCATACTTTTTAATTTTAATTAATAAAACTCTTTATTCATGGTCATTTTATGTGGTAAACGAAATAAAGATAATGACGAATAGAGGGCAGGGATTTGGATTGTGTATCAACATCAACGGCCAATCCCTGGTAGAAGAAAGGGTTCCATCGAATAATTATTTAGTTTAGGGCAACCTCGTTGCTTTAAAAAAAAAATAGAAGTGTTGGGTGGGGGGATGACAAGAATATATTGAAATATCAATTTGGAAGAGATGATGTAAGGAGAAGTTCATTTTGGCCATGGTATTAGAAAATGGAATCCTAGGATGGCACCTCATATTTCTACCAAGCGTAAAGACATTCATATCACATATCTTACTAAAATTGCTCGTTTTTGTTCAAAAGGTTGTGATTTAGTTTTTAATATAGCAAGAAGGGGAAACGGTTTTTATTGTTGGTACCAAGAATAAAGTAGTTGATTCAATAGCATATGCTACAATAAGGGCTTAGTGTCATTATGTTAATAAAAAGTGAGGAATTGGCTCACTACAAAAACGAGACTTTATAAGTTCGAAAACTTGAGAACTGAACAAAAAGCAGGGAGACTCAATCATCTTTCGAAAAGAGATGCAGCTATGTTGAAAAGACAATTATCTCACTTGCAAACATATGTGGGCAGGATTAAATATATGACAGGGTTACCTAATATTGTAATTATTGTTGATTAACAAGAAGAATATATGGCTCTTTGAGATTGTATCACTTTGGGAATTCCAACACTTTGTTTAATCGAATCAAATTGTGACGTAGATCTTGTAGATATTTCAATTACAGCAAAAGATGACGCTATAGATTCAATCGGATTAATTCTTAACAAATTAGTATTTGCAATTTGTGAGGGTGGTTCTAGCTATATACAAAATCCTTTATTAATAATAAGATAAATAAATTGTTTTTTGAACTTCATAAATTTCTAGAATTAGTTACTATTCTTGAATTGCATAAAAGATATCCAAATTATTGCAGATATTATGTGATTAGTCGTATCCAAAATAGAATTCAACTAAGCAAGTTGAAAAAGAGATGGTTGAATCAAAACTTTAAAGTTCTATTTCTATCAGAGAGTGATATGAATGTTTTACCATGTTCCACCAACACAATAAACGGGTAATATGATATATCGGTGTGGAAGTAGGCCAACATTTCTATTGGCAAGTAGGAGGATTTCAAGTCCATGCCCACGTCCTTATTACTTACTGGGTTGTAATTGCCATTTTATTAGGTTTAACTAGTATAGATGTTCTAAATCCACAAACCATTCCGAATGACAATCAAAATTTCTTCGAATATGTTATTGGATTCATTTGAGATGTTAGCAAAACTCGGAGAAGAATATGTCCATGGGTTCCTTTTATTAGAACTATGTTTCATTTATTTTTGTTTCAAATTGGTCAGGGGCTCTTATACCGTGGAAAATCATAGAGTTACCTCATGGGGCTGCACCCACGAATGATATAAATATTATCATTGCTTTAGCTTTACTTATGTCAGTAGCGTATTTTTATACATGCCTTACTAAAAAAACGATCAAACTATTTCAATAAATACATTCAACCAACTCTAGGGGTGTAAATAGGTCGGGTCGGGTCGGGTCGGGTTTGATGTTACCCGACCCGACCCGAAACATACATGTCACATACGTGACCCGACCCGACCCGACCCGAAACACGTTAAACTCGCATAGGAAATTCGGGTCAGGTCGGGTCGGGTTTCCGGGTCTTTCCTTTTTTTTTTTCTTTTTTTTTCGGTGAGAGTCGAACGGGCATCGGGCCACAAATGAATGTATCTTCTACAAATGAGCACAAGCATAATTTAGTGCCACATTGATGTAGAATGTCAAATAATGGACACCCACATGCCCTAGTAATCCCTTCTTCATCCAAAAAAACTTGAATGGTAAACCCGCCCCAATAGCAAGTTCTAAGCATAATCGGGAGAAGACACTATATATCCTAAAATTGCGGGAACACAACCGAAGCAATGTAAAATGCAATCTAAATGGATGATTTACGGTCTCACTCTAGTCATACCTAGATCAATCTGCATTGTAATGAAGGATAAGGACTACATATCATAAGAACCAAACGCTAACCAAGCACTCATTTCTAATGCAAACACTAACCGGAGTGTCCACTATCCAGGAATACCAGAAAATTAATCTCATTCTCAGCCTTCCTCACACAAGGGAGAGTCCAACTCAGCCCTTAGTCAAGCAAAATCAAAGCTAAAGCAACAACAAGCATAATCAAAGCTAAAGCAACAACAGAAGTCCCCACCTGCCAAAAGCAACAACCCCCTAAATTCTTACCCACCCCAGACTTTAATTTGACATCCTTGTTCTTCTTGCCGGTGTTCTTAGCAGCCTAATCATTGAGAGTCACATTAGCACCCACCACTATTACCTTATACCTCTTGGTCTTCCAAACCATGATCTTGAACCTCACCTTTGCAAAGTGGCCAAATCCACCCTAAAGACCAAAGACTCGTTCTTGGCCACATGGGATCTTCTAGTGAAAAGATAACCTTTTTCTCGTCCAAAGCTTCCAATAATAAATTCAGGAAGGGCAGCATTGTTAGGAGCGCAAAAAAAAAAAGAAGTAAGACTTACACAAGTTGCATATTATAAAATACTAACCTCTAATACGTCAATCATCGAGAGAAGACAACATCGAGCTTGACTCCGTGGTCGTATTTGGCAATTCTACAATAATTTCACGATGAAAATGAGAACACTAACATATAGATTAAAATAAAGAAATGTATAAATATTCTACAATCATATTTTCTCACCCGACTCAAAGATTTCAAGATCTTCTAAGTCCTCCTCAATTGAACGTAAAAGTGGCGCGGAGCGTAACCAATCTTGAGCACATATAAGAGCTTCCGCCATGATTGGGGTCGAGGAACTACAAAACACATCGAGCACACGACCTCCCGTGCTAAATGCCGCCTCCGATGCTACAGTCGAGATGGGCACAGCCAAAATATCTCGAGCAACAGTAGAAAGTATAGGATATCTCGATGAATTTCCTTTCCACCAACTTAATATATCAAATTCGAGTTCTAACGTTCACATGCCTCCTCCAAGTACTTATCCAATTCTGCTTTTTTTTTTTTTTTTTGGTAAAAGGTAAATAGTATAAATAAGGGAAGGACAAATACAAAGGATCGGATCCAAAACCTACACTCTCAGAACAAGAGTGAACGGGAGCCGATGTAAAAGAGAAGCTAGACAAATAAGGAAGAGGGAACTACAACCGCGGGGAAAACCCACCGCAACAACCAGAATGGAAAGAACGGAGAGAACTAAAAACAAAGCGAGCAGAAACATGATCATTGAGCAGAAAAGACCGCCGGATCGAATCCCCAAACCTTTGAAGTCTTTTGTTCCTCGAAGAAGGAGAGACCTTCGAAAAGAGATAGCTCTATCTCTAACGATTTGATAAGATGATTCTTAAGTGCGAAATAGCAAGCTGTCTCATTCCGGAAGATAGCGGCGTTCCTCATCTTCCAGATCAAATGGCATAAAGCACCGAACGAGAAACAAACCATCTTGTGATAGAAGTCTTTGCCACTGAAAAACTTGGTAGCCCAAGTAAGTAAATCATTCCAACTTCTGTTTTTCCATGGGATGTTGCAGCTGGCGGCCCAAAAGAAGGCCAGAGGAGCCAAAGTGCGACAACCAAAGAAAAGATGATTAACAGAGTCCGGAACTTCATTACAAAAAACACAAACACAATAATCAATTCTCCCATAGGATAATAGCAACGTCTGAGTAGGAAGACGGTTCTTCGTTATGAGCCACAAAATGAATTGATAATGAGGTGCGAGGGCATTATCCCAAACAACGGAAGCCCACTGGACAGGATTCCTTTTTACCCTGATAAAATCCCAAGCCGAAGCAACAGAAAACTTACCCGAAGATTCATGACACCAAATGAATTTGTCGTGCATAGACGATAAGGGCGGGAGGGCAATTGACCATCTTTCTAGGAGACTTTTAAGAGCAGCACCAACCGGAGTATACATATCAGCAACTACTGCACGGTTCGGAAGACCAATGGACTCCCTAAACGCTGGAGGAACACACAAATCCAACGGCCCACAAGAGAGCCAATAATCGTGCCATAGCGAAATGGAGTAACCATTACCAACAATCCGCCTAAACGACGAACGAAAATATGGTCTGAGCTGGAGGATCTTTTTCCACATCCAGGAGCACGTCCTCGGAGTATTGGCAATCCGAAATTCTTCTTTTTCAGAATACCGAGTGAATCCAACGGCACCATAACGATTCTTTGTCGAGAAAAGAATCCATAAGTACTGACCGTGGAAGCCTTATGCATTGCTTAATGTTACGAACACCGAGACCCCCTTGACCCTTGGGGCGTAAATATCCTCCCAAGCCACTTTGGCTCCTCCTCGGCCCAAGTTCCCTTCCGGAGAAATTGCCTCATTATGCGATCCACATCCGCAAGAACCGACACACGGGAAGAGTGAATACACTCGTCCAAGAAGCTTGGATAGAGTGAAGGACGAACGTATCGGCTGAAGCCTACCCGCAAAAGAGAAAATACGTGCGTCTAGGATTGAATTAAGCGGTGATACTGATCTGTCAATGCAATACAATTGGCTCTGTTCAGTCTAGAAGAAATAATAGGAACACCAAGGTACCGGACTGGAAGTTTTCCTTCCTGAAAACCGAACGCCCATAGTATCTTGTTCCGGCTAGAAAGCTCACCGCCAGCCATGAAAATTTCGCTCTTGCGCTTGTTTGGAAGCAGACCACTCCAGGCAAAGAACAGATCAATCCCTGTTTTGAGCATAACAATCGAAGGCCAATCCGCTTGACAGAACAAGAACACATCGTCAGCAAAGAAAAGATGGGAGAGCTGAATTAGCTTACATCTCCAGTAATACTTGAAGTCCGGTTTGGAGGTACGAGACCTCAATATGCCAGAAAAGACTTCCATCACCAACGTGAAGAGGTATGGAGACATTGGGTCCCCTTGCCTTACCCCTCTACCACACGGAAAGAACCCATGAAGGTCACCGTTAATAGATATAGAGAAGGTAGGAGATCGAACACAAGCCATAACCAACTTTATGAAGTGCGGAGGAAACTGAAAAGCCTGCAACACAAGCTGTAAAGTCCCAATCGAGGGTATCATACGCCTTATGAAAATCTACCTTAATGGCACACTTGGGCGGATACGGAGTAAGATGGAAACCTCGCAAATAGTTCCTGGGCCAATAAAATGTTGTCCCTCATTCTCCCGCCCTTAACAAAAGCGTTAAGGATTGACTAATCACATCCCCTAAAACCCCACTATACGATTAGCTAGAATCTTAGTGATCACCTTATAAATTGTGTTGCAACAAGCAATTGGTCTGAAGTCCGTGACTACAGTGGCATTAGGGACCTTCGGAACAAGAGCAATAATGGTTGCATTTACTTCTTTCCAAAGCTTAGCATTCCGGAAGAAGTCATGCACTGATTGAAGCACAATAGACCCAACAATGTCCCAGCAGGTTTTAAAAAAATCAACAGGAAAACCATCAGGGCCCGGGGCCTTACCTTTTGCCAATGAGAATAGTGTGTTCTTGATCTCAGAGTCTAAGATGGGCATGTCAAGAGCAGCAACTTGATCAAGGGAGAGAGGGTTACGAATGTACCGCCACACCTCCTCTATAGATGGCCTGATCAAGCCTTCCTTCGGGGACATGAGGTCAGAAAAATAATCAACGAAAACCTGGGGAACCAGGAGAGGATCGATGACGATAGTTCCAGCGGGGTCTTTTACCGAAAGAATACGGTTTAAGAGGTGTCTTCGTTTCATAGATTGATGGAAAAACTTCGTGTTCCTATCTCCCTCTTTGCCGATTGACTCTAGACTTCTGCTTGTAGAATGATTCTTCATGAAATCTCAACTAAACAAATGCACGATGACATTCCCTTTCTTCTTGGGCAAGAGCGACATCCCCCGGATTGGCCTGGAGCTGGTTCTGGGCTACCGCCAAAGAGTTTCTCGCATCAGCAACCTTAGCCGAAATATCAGAGAAGGCATCTCGATTGAGAGATTTTAGGAGCGACTTCACCCTCTTAAGCTTGGAAACCACTGGAACATAGGAAATCCAACAACGGGGAATTCCAAGCCCTCGAATGATGGCGGAAAATCTGGATGATGCGTCCAAAGAATTAAAAAATTTGAATGGCTTACTCCGATTAGAAGGTCAGTAGCACTCGACAATCATCGAGCGGTGATCGATATACCGGGATTACTGGGAAATTAGCCTCCGAGTAAGAGAAGCGTGTATTCCACTCACCATTAACGAGAACACGATCAATTTTCCTCAATTTCTTGGCCTCGCCAGAAGAAGTGGACCAAGTATATCGGCACCCAACATACCTTAGGTCACTCAGTTCAGCTTGGGACAGGCATTGAGAGAATTCATCGAAGCGGGAATCCAGTTCGTAGCACCTCCAATACGATCGAAGGGTCCTTGATCGCGTTAAAACCACCGCCACAAGCCGGGAAATGCTTTGGTAGATATCGCTATAAAGACAGAGGTCTTCCCACAAGGGACGACGGAAAACGAGTGTTCCCCATAAACAACGTATACACACACAGCATACACCGGAACTATTAAACTTAAGCATGCCATGAATAACTTGATCGTTGATTGAAACAAAAGAAAAGGAGATCAAGTCTGGGTTCCACCCGACCCAAATCCTACCACGCGGGGAGAACTCGTAGTTGGAAATCCAATTCCAACCCCTAATAAGGGTGGAAGAGATGGAATCAAAAAGATGATCAGGCACCTTAGTTTCAAAGAGGTCAATGAAACAGAGATTATTAACACGCACAAACCGCCTAACTTCAGCCTGCCTAAGGGGATTCAAAATGCCTCTAATATTCCAAAAGCCGATTATCATTCCAAAAAACAACATAATCAGATTACCTCTTTTTGGTGGTCCTCTTTGCTGTAGCCGATGCTTTCGAGACTGCAGCAAGAGGGGAATCAGGAAGAAGGCGCAGGAGCTAGTCCTGGAGGATAGGAGCCTTTGTAGGCGTCTTTCCTTTCAAAGTAGGTTTCATTACAGATTGAGCCTCATCATCAGTAGAAGCACTTTGTGGATACTGGAGTTAGAAATATCGTCCGAACTCTCTGAATTATTCACCTGAGTAGAAGCTCCTTCACACGACGGTTGAGGAGATTCATTATGATAAACTTGGAGAGCATCCTTGCGCTCCAGAAGTTGGCCTTCGTCAGTGGACTGATAGAGACCAAATGAAACAGCTGCAGCAGCGGCAGCAGTAGCTTTTGCTGCTTTCCTCTTCCGCTTCTTATTTCTACGCTTCACTTTTGTTGACACCCGAAATTTTTGTCGACGTTTTAAACATTCAATCCGCAAAAGTTAAAAAAATTGTTTGAAATAAAAAGACAAAAAAATAAGAAATAAGGAAAATGAAAAAAAAAGAAGAGAGAAAGAATAAAGAGCCCAAAAGATTAAAAAAATGGATGAAGGAAAGCATAAAAAAATGAAATGAAAGTGAAAATGAAAACAAAACAAGAGAAAAGGAATGAAATGAAAAGAGAAAAAAATTAGATCAAAATAAAAAAAATAAAAGAATAAAAAGGGAAAGGGGATGACGATCGCACGAGAGGGCTTTTTCTTTTGGGGGTTTTGTTTTTAAGGGGGCTCTCTCTCTCTTCGGGGATTGGCGGGGCACGAACTCTCTCTCTCTGGAGACTTCGCACAAAATTTCTCTCTCTGGCTCGAAAAAGAAGAAGAAGAAAACAGGACGAAGAATCGAAGGGGAAAGGGGAAAATCGGTTAGAGCCGGCGTCGTCTTTAGCGAACGGAGTCTCCTCCGGCCGGCGGTGGCAGCGAGGGGTGCAGTCTGCAATTGATTTTAGGTCCTCTGACCCTTGCAATGCGAAGCCTCTCTTCCCGTAGCTCCTGGAGATCGCTTTTCCGGAGATTCCCTCTTCTTTGATTCTTTCACTGGTTCGCTCAGTCGCATCGACAATCGGCGAAGACGGTGGCGGTTATAACAACGGCGACGGCACCGGCGGTTCTCTATTGGTCGAATCTAGTTCTCTGCTTGCCGGATCTGACTCGATCCAAAGCCGACCGCAGCCGCAGCAACTACGATGGCGAATTTGGTTCGGTGAATCACTCCCGGAGATCAAAGACCGATGGTTAGGAATCACAAGGGAGGCTCACGATCACTCTCTGTTTAGGTTCAGGCTCGATCACTTGCTCAATCGTGAGCTCTCTTCCTCTCTCTTTTGATCCGTTAGGGTTTTGGTCTCCGATTTCTCGTTCGCCGTTTCTGACTCGAACGATTTTCTTTCGGCTCTCTCTCGCACACCGGATTTGATTCGCTAAAACGGCCGGTCGAGGACCTCGGAGTTCAAGGCTCAGATTCACGCGGCCTGCTCGGATTGCTAACTCCCCTGCAACAGTGGTGATAGCGTCGTTGGCAGCCACGGTTTCAATCCTTCACCATTCATTCAAGGTTATCTAGTTTTCTCTCTCTCAATCGCTCTATCTCTGGTTCGACCAGGTAGGGAAGAACAAGTTTATTGAGTTTTTCCTAGTAAATGTCATTTGTTTAAGTGCTGTTGTTGTTATCATTGTTATTGATTGATGGATTTAGAGGATTTGTTTTGGTTCTGGTTCGGATTTGACCTTGAGCTGAGTAGATATTGATTAAGCCGTGCTCTTTGCTATGTAATCGAGACGAACGATTGTTGTATCGTAAAGGGATAGAGATGGCGTTGACATTGAGACCATTCTAGATGTTGTATACAGTCATACTAATGAGGTCAATGATCAGAATCCTTATACAATTTCTTTGCGTAAGATTGATAATAAGGTTTAGTGCATGCTGCATTGCCTCTTTGTGATAAGATGTCTCTCTAATTTCTGCATCTAGCTCATTTGACGGAAATATCTACCATCCGTTTGATAAAATTCATGAATTAGATCAATGTGTGTTTCAATTCAGATTCTGATTTAGAGCTTCACTTTGCTTGATTGATACATTAGTTTTATCGTATAGACTTTACTCATATTTCGTTTCCTTTTGTTTCAGAATTTAGTAGCTATTCATTTTTAGGATTTGTTACTGAAATTCTTGGATTAGGTGCATAACCAACGTGTACTTGAAATAAATCTGATATCTAAGTATTCCAGAACTTAGACCAATAGCATCTTGAACGAAAATGAATTAATCCATGCACATTTCCTTCTTATGCCTCACAATATATCAATCTATGTTTACTGTGTCCAACTGCAAACATATTATAAAAAATGTTACTGGGTTGGTTCTTTATACATGTTGAGATCACAAGCATATTGAGCGAATGCTACCATCTCGAATACCGAATACATGCTGTGAGAGCATTAAGTTGCTGCTCTAGTCATCATTTACACATTCATTTGGGTGCGCCGTGTTACTAATTGATTCATCAACTGTATGTCCATTTCAAATATATTGATGGTTCTGTTTTAATGAAAATTGGATGGTAGTGAATGAGTCTTTTATATCGTTAGCAGTGATTGACATGCTTGATTGAGGAAATTCCAAGTATACCTGAACAGAGGTTATGTTTGCTGGCTTTGCCTCTCTTGTGAGTGCTTCCTTTGGTTCATTGCTTCTATACAACGATATTGGATGATTTTCTGTGAATTGATAGTCAATGATCATGAACTTGAGATTGATTGAGCTTGATTTGTCTTGATCTGCAATTTCGGATACCTGATCTGTCACTTACTGTTTTGACTAAAACTAGGTGTTAGACGAGTTTTTTTGACTTCGAGCCCTTCTAGACATATAAAATAGACTTCTCAAGCTTCGATTTGATATGTCACATGCCCATAATTGACGTCGTTTGCTTGCTGAAAACCACTTATAAAGTCTGTTGATTCTGCTCTGATATTCTGTTTCTTTTGCTGATTTGACCTTCTGTGCAAATGACTTAATATGAGCTGGTTGTTGTGGTTTTCTGTGTTCGAAGTCTTCATGCAAGTTGAAGATGGTTCGAAAATCTTTCCAATGAGCTATAGAATGCTCTGATTTAATCTCATTTGATATGATTTTCACATGTCCAAAGTTCAGTCCAGAATTTGTCCTGTTTGAGACCTGATGCATGTGTTCAAATTTGAGTTAGTAAACATGTTTTGCTGGAGTTGAATCTTTCATGAGTCATTATCGTATTTGAACCCCGTTTGATGTGAATATCATACACCCATTTGGCTAATTGCAATTGATATTTGTTGTTCATGCGTGAATTTGCTGATATTGAAATTTGGAAATACTCTTGATTTAGAATACATGCTTTGTTTTTATAGCTTTAAATACTTGTGAATTTGGTATGAAATTTTTGTGAGAAGTTTGGGATTAGGTCCTTCATGAAAGTTGGCCTTCACATAAAAACTGCATAAAAATGGTTGTATGTTTGCCTTGCTGCTCTGTTCTACTTTTGATTGACCTTGATCTCTTCCAGATTTTATAAATTCACGTGCTTTTTGTTACAATATATAATGAAGTGCTGTCTTTGATTTTTGAAGTTGGTTCGATTATAGAAATGCTATCTTTTCGTGGCTAGTTGCTGTTATTCTTAAGATGAGATAATAGATTTGTCAAATTGCTTTCGGTATGTTGTAGAATGACGGTGTGACATGTTACTATGCTCTATTACGGATTGACTTGTTTTTTTTAGTTTTTAGAAATTCATGTGTTGATATGATGATAGTGTCTCTATGAGATTTATTTGGGATCACATAGAATTTGATTCAGAGACCTTGTGACTTTAGTCACTCTTTTTGAATATAAAAAATGTCTTGCTTTTGATTGTTTTGATGTGTTTGTTCGTCTCTTTCCATTGTATGCATTTAGCTAGAAGTTTCCTAAGCTATGTTTAGATTAGGACCCCAAAGATGGAGAAGGCATGAAGATGGTGGAGGTCGATGTCCACTCCGATTTTGTTATCATGTAATGCTCATTTTCCCGACATATGTCTCGGGTTTTATGCATTGTATAAAGCAGACGAGTTCTTGAGTTTCCTTTCTTTCTTGGTTGTTTTCTTTTTATATATTCTTTAGAATTGCATGATTAGGTTTACTGTCTTCTTTTGATTGTTTACTTCATGTTTTGTAATTTCAATTTCATTGGTTGTTTTCCTTTTTATTTTTTTAGAAATAGAATAGCATGAAAATGATCAACCACGCATGATCACTTAGTATAGAAATTGATGATCCTGAAAATATAAAAAGAAACGCATGGACATATTAGGAAAAACACAACATCTTGTTTAGGTACCGAAAGGGCGCTAATAGCAATATTAGCGTAACCCAAGTCCCCGAACCTAGATATCCGGTTGCGTAGAAATTGAGGGAACACTCCCGACCCTCGATTGGGTTTCTAGCCGACCCCGAAAATGAGGCTAGTGGCGACTCTGTATATTTTTAGGTTGTTATAAACAACTAGATCGCATAAATAAACTTACGTCACGCGAGGGGTACGAGCTTGGGAGAGCTCGTGATCTCGAGATCAAGTACCCCAAACCCGACCTTTCCCGACCTTGGATAGCATTTCAAGGGGTGGCGAGATCACATCGAGTATGCTAAACCATAGTGAGTTTCATCGAAACTCATACCCCGCGTGACAACGGATTTATTTATACGATCTACTTATTTATGACAAACTAAAAATAGACGGGAGTCGCCACTAGCCTCAACTTTGGGGGTCGGCTAGAAACCCAATCGAGGGTCGGAGTGTTCCTCAATTCCTACGCAAACTGCATATCTAGGTTCGGGATTTGGGTTACGCTAATATTGCTATTAGCGCCTTTCGGTACCTAAACAGTATGTTGTATTTTCCTAATATGTCCATGCATTTCTTTTTACATTTTCGAGATCATCAATTCCTAGGCTAAGTGATCATGCGTGGTTGATCATTTTCATGCTATTCTATTTCTAAAAAAAATGAAAAGAAAACAATCAATGAAATTGAAAGCATAAGACGAAGTAAACAATCAATAGAAAACAGTAAACCTAATCATGCAATTCTAAAGAATATATAAAAAGAAAACAATCAAGAAAGAAATGAAACCCGCAACTCGTCGGGCTTTATACAATGCATAAAACCCGAGACATATGTCGGGAAAATGAGCATTACATGATAACAGTTGGAGTGGACATCGACCCTCCACCATCTTCATGCCTTCTCCATCTTTGGGGTCCTAATCTAAACCTAGCTTAGGAAACTTTTAGCTAAATGCATACAATGGAAAGAGATGAGCAAACGCATCAAAACAATCAAAAGCAAGACATTTTTATATTCAAAAAGAGTGACTAAAGTCACAAGGTCTCCGAATCAAATTCTATGTGGTACCAAATAAATCTCATAGAGACACTATCATCATATCAACACATGAATTTCTAAAAATCTAAAGAAAACAAGTCAATCCGATTGTAGCATAGTAACATGTCACACCGTCATTCTACAACATACCGAAAGCAATTTGACAAATCTACTATTTCATCTTAAGACTAACAACAACTAGCCAGCGTAAAAGACAGCATTGCAGTTCAAGACAAATTCCAGATTTCAAAGCTCAATTTGAAAAAAAAAAAAGGCGGGGGCAAATGATGGGCAAATTGGACAAACTAGGCATCGTTAGAAAGCTTAAGGTGTCTTTTATGAATTCCCATTAGGTGACAATTGCAATTTAGGTCTTTTCTAGCTCAAGCAAAGCCATTTGTATAAGTGGTCACATCAGATCATAACAAGCAGAACACATCAGCAGATTAGTGCTCTTTGCAACAAGCATCAGGCAGGGCAAATGGTGGCCAAATCGCACATATTATATGTCTATGGAACGCTTGAAAAGTCTATTACAAATATCTACAAGATATTAAGTCCTAATAACATCATCTTCCAGCTCATTCCGGTTAAAACAGAAAGTTGCAGCAGGTCAAAACAGCAAATCAACCTAAAAAAACTACTGCAGAATTAACAAGACTTTGTAAGTGGTTTTCAGCAAGCAAACGACGTCAATTATGGGCATGTGACATATCAAATCGAAGCTTGAGAAGTCTATTCTTTATGTCTAGAAGGGTTCGAGGCCAGAAAACTTTATCTATCATCTCGTTTCAGTCAAAACAGAAAGCCTATCACAAACACACAAAATTACAGATTAATAGAAATCAAACTCAATCAACCTCAAGTTTGTGATCATTGATCATCAAATTAAGGTGCTTATCAATGTGTACACATACATCATTTGCGCTATTCCTCACATAATAGAACATGTAATTCATATTCACTCTCGGTGGACAAAATCAGAACATACTGAGCATCCAGATCAACTCAATTTACTCAAACTTGGAGAAAAATGTTGCAATCAATTTCTGGGAAAACAATATTATCAGATTCAGCATGCATATTTTTCTAAAAAATTCAAGAGCAGGGATATCTTTACAATGCAGCAGTTCTCTTCTTTTTAATGATGGAAGCTCCTCAAGAATAAACGCTAAAGATATTGTGAATCCACTAGTAGATATGAAAATCTATTGCATCTTGCGATCAAGAATCTAAGCAACAAAAATGATATTTACATGATTCACGTACTATTCTATATAGGTAGAGAGGAAAGTAATGCAGTACATGTGCAATTGAACTACATATAATGTTCAAAGACTTTATCTATAACTAGGAAATATTGCCAAGACGAGCAACAATGACAGTTCTGAACCTATACACAGGTTCCATGATCTAAACGAGATATTTGGAAAAATTTGAGCATAGACAATCAAACACATTCATCCAAATGATTCGGTCCTTTGATATCAGCATACTCTAAAACCACAGTTGTTGGAAGACTAGTGATAACAAAATTCCCCACTCCCGTGTATCGGAACGGAACAAACGCCATTATTTCAAACGAGACATCAATCTCATCGGCATGTGACATAAGAAAACGTATAATTTACGTTTATCCGGAGAGATGAACAATCAAAATTTGTCGACATCACTCATGTGCATTCGTGTTGAACGAATCGGCATCTTCAATGCCATCAATGTATAGCCGATATTCAAGACAAATACAAGCACTTCCAAAGATATGCAAAAGATCAATATGGAACCACATCCCATTTCTCTTAGCAACTATTGCTAGCATAAACGGGGGATTAACTGCCGTTGAAGAAACTATACCAACCTTGAATGAATCGGCGAAGGATCGAAGCCGTCCGAGCCCTAAACTCCAAATTCCTCAACCGGCCGTTCCGGCGGGTGCGCGAGACGAGTTGAAAGAAAATTGTTCGAGTCGAAATGGCGAACGAGAATCGGAGACCAAAACCCTAACGGATCAAAAGAGAGAGAAAGAGAGCTCACGTGCGATCTTCAACCACCGGTCTTCGATTGATCGAGCTAGCGAGCGAGAACCCGAACTAGAACAGAGAGATCAGAAAAACAGAATGACGATCGAGAGCTATTGCCGCCGCTTTCAAATTCGCTATTGATCGTCGTCACCACTGGTCAGCTTCGGATCCGAGCCCCATGCCTTGAGCTCCTCATTCTGACAGTTGCTCTCCTTTTAAGACTTGAGAAGGCGAGTGCATCTGAACCCCGAGATCCAGCGAAAACCGGAGAGAATCTTAGCGAAAACTGAGCTTCCGATCGCCAAATCCCGAAAGCGATTGATCAAGAGATCGTCAGAGATCCTCCGATCACACCAATGGAAGAAAACCCTAACTGATCGAGCGAGAATCAGCGATTGAGAGAGAGATGCCTCAGAGAGAACGAGTGGAAGCCGAGAACCCTCGGAGAGAGAATTCCCGTTTCCCCGATGCCGCGCGATTGAGCAAACTCCTTCCCCGAAAGAATCCGAAAGGGAGAGAAAGAGCTTCCCCTCCCCCGAGAGAAAATCCCCGTCAGAGAGAATCCTCCGAGAGAGAGCTTCCGTGCGGATTGAGCCCGTGAGAGAGAGAGAGCGTGAGAGTCCCCGGAGAGAGAGAGCGTGAGAGTCCCCCTTTTCCTTTTTTTTTTTTTTCCTTTTATTGTTTTCATTACTTTTTTTTTTTTTGTTTTCAGTTTTCTTTTGCTTTGTTTTGTTTTCTCTCTCTTTTTTTCTTTTTGTTTTGTTTTCATTTTCATTTTCATTTTCATTTTCATTTTCATTTCATTTTTTTTTTTTTTTTATGTTTTCCTTCATCCATTTTTTTTAATCTTTTGGGCTCTTTATTTTTTTTTTTTTTCTCTTTGTTTTCTTCTTTTTCCTTATTTCTAATTTTTTTTTTTTCATTTCAAACAATTTTTTTTTAACTTTTGCGAATTGAACGTTTAAAATGTCGACAAAAATTTCGGGTGTCAATAAATGCCCCTCTTTGAGTGGGAGTTCGAAGAGGTTCCACTCAAAGATAAAATTGATACCTGCAATTTTTAGTCGACCAACTTGGAAATATGGAAATGACTAGCAATGATACTTGGTTAGAGACATACCCGATACTTACCTTTGCTCATGAGGGTATCGAACTCTTATTGGGGTTTATTCGCTCTATTTCTGTTTCTCTCTCTCTCGTGGAATGGAATGAAGACAATGAAATCACTAAATGGAAAAGGAAAGGTTTAAGGATAACCTACGAACCGTATGGTTTAAATCGGGAGAAAGGTCTCGCCCAGGTGTAAAACGGGCTTCGGCCAGGGAGAAAAGTCTCACCGTGTAAAAACGGATTTCGATTGGGGGAGTTGTATCCTTGGATGTGATGTCTCACCGTGTAAAAACGGGTTTCGACTAGATGTGATGTCTCACCGTGTAAAAACGGGTTTCGACTAGGAGAAAAGTCTCACCGTGTAAAAACGGGTTTCGACTGGATGTGATGTCTCACCGTGTAAAAACGGGTTTTGACTAAGAGAAAAGTCTCACCGTGTAAAAACGGGTTTCGACTGGATGTGATGTCTCACCGTGTAAAAATGGGTTTCGACTAGGAGAAAAGTCTCACCGTGTAAAAACGGGTTTCGACTAGGAAAAGGGTTTTACTGTGTGGTTTAAGGATGTACCCACGAACCTAGTGTGGTTTAAGGATGGACCCACGAACCTAGTGGTTTAAGGATAGACCCACAAACCTAAAAGACAAGGTTTTAAGAGAACTTAGAATTTAGGGACAAGGTTTTAAGATGACCTAGAACTTGGGGACAAGGTTTTAGGATGACCTAAAACTTGGGGACAAGGTTTTAAGATGACCTAGAACTTGGGAAACAATGATATGGTTTAGGATGACCAAGAACCGGTTCACTAAGGAACAAATATTTTGAAAAAGAGTTTCAAGATTACTTGAGAGCCAATCTTGCAAAATAATGCCAATTGTCAAATCCTTTCGAGAGTATTTTAAGAAAATGAGATTTGATTAACCATCTAAGGGTTAAATCAAATATGCCAAGTGGGAATATCCTAATCAAAAGAGGTCTTTCACACTAGCTCTCAAAAAGGGCTTTTGTTCCCAACCATTAATATGGGAAAACTATTTAATCTCACTGAAGAAGTCTCACTCAACCTATGTCTAAGGTTTTCGGAAACGTTCACAGTGGATACAATCCATTGATCAAAAGGTCTTTTAAATGGACCGTAATGATAGCTTGGTCATGGGCTTACACAAAGGGTATGCACTTTGAGGCCAAGAAATGAATATTCAATTAATATCTTCATCGGGTTTACAAGTCAAGAACCTTGAAGATAAGATAAGATAGGATTGCTTCCACTCCTTCTAGCAGTAGCTCCAATGTGATATTCTCATTTCAACTTGAACCATCCCAAACGGAAGAGACTTCGGATAAGGGTTGTAATGTTGGTTCAGGTGAGGCTTAGAAAGGCTTGAAAAACTTTCAGATATCAAAGGGTTAAAAAGTGAGTGATTATCTTGGCATCATTACCATCACACGACTTTTCAAAAATTCAACTCTTGAAATTTAACCTATCTCGAGAGTCCTTTTGGTAATTTGTCTTGAGACATGAGAGCTTCGCTCTTTGTTCTAATGATATTGCTTGCAATACATGTTTTTTCTTGCAAGAAATTTCTTTTGTTTTTCAACGAATGATCTTTTGCATGATCATGGATTTTGCTCTTTTTTGCATTCTTGCTTTTCTTTGTATTTTTTTTCATGGGCATTGGCCTTGCTTTTACCAGGCACACTGCTTTTTCATGCCCCCTAGTTTTCATCCTCTTTTGAGTATCTAGGACTCTCAAGTGGCATTTACCAATTTTCTCAATTTTGTTGGTAAATCATGTGCCTTGCCCCAGTGTGGGGAGATAATCATCACTTGGGGTTATGAAAGAATTGTATAAGGCTCAATTTGGCTAAGCAAGGGATAATTGTGTTTGTGGTAGTGAACAGAATGCTCTTCGTCACTTCGGGATGCTTCGAGTCTTGATAAGAAATCACCTGAAGCCAGCACAAGAAGATTGATACAAGTGAAAGCAATAAAATCTTTCTTAATCTTTTGCTCCATAATTTTCAACCAAGACCCCCAATTTTGCCCTAATGTGGGGTTGTTCTTGACAAGGTTATTTTGAAATGCTCCATATTTGGCTCGAAGTGGCCTGCGAGGGATATCAATAGTGTTTGGGATTGAGAAATGAAATGCCTTTATCATTTCAAATCATGTATTCACTGTGAATGAATCCTATGCCCTAAGACATGGTCCTTTCCACTCAATTCTCTCAAAGAGTGTATGAGGACATGTTTGGTAAAGGGGTTGCCTCTCATCATTTTAGGTACTACCACCTGGCATATTTAACAATCCTTTTTCAGGTTTTCCAAAGCACATTTTGGTTAAATTCAACTCCTTGAGGAAATGAAAATATAATGAAATTTTGTCTGAAAGGACATGTTTCCTTGACCCTATTGAGGAGATTTTTGAAAGTAAGGTTTGATAAAAAATTTGTAGACAGAACAGGCTTTGCTTAGCACATGGGTTCATTCCTAAAGTTCTAACTATACTTTTGGAGTTCTAATCGATTCTTTTGGCATTCTAAAGGGTAAGGTCACTTCTAAGTTCTATAAAAGAATGGACACTTTTGAAAGTTTTGCACTCTTGAGATGAACCTCCTGCAGATAGGTAGAATCTTCGTCAGAGATCCTGCAAAATGAACAAACATGCAAATGCAATATGTATGCATGCAATGCATTATGTAAACATCCTAAAATGGCTCAGATTCAATCCAAAAATGGCTCAAAGGCCTTTCACTTTATTCATGGATAATACTTCTTGACAGAATCAGCATTTACAAGTCTTGGCAATTCATGACCATCCATTTCTACAAGAATTAGTGCCCCACCGGGTAGCACTTTCTTTACAATATATGGACCTTCATAATTTGGAGTAAACTTCCCACGAGGATCTAAAATGATAGGTAAAACCTTCCTCAAGACAAGATCGTTAATCTCAAAATGTCTTGGTCTAACCTTGCGGTTGAATGACCTAGTTACTCTCTTCTAATAGCTTTGTCCATGGCATAAGGCTTTTACCCTCTTTTCATCAATTATATTAAGTTGTTCAAATCTTTGTTGAACCCATTCAGCTTCAGAGAGCTTGATTTGAGAAAGTACCCTCAGTGAAGGAATTTCCACTTCCACGGGTAATACAGCTTCCATCCCATAAACCAATGAGAATGGTGTTGCCCCAGTCGAAGTACGAATTGAAGTTCGATAAGCAAATAAAGCATATGGCAACCGATCATGCCAATCACGATAATTTTTCGCCGTTTTGGCTAAAATCTTCTTAATGTTCTTATTTTCCGCTTCCACAGCTCCATTCATTTATGGGCGGTAGGGAGAAGAATTCAAATGGCGAATGTGGAATTCTCCAAGTAAATCATCCACCACTTTATTGTTCAAGTTTGATCCATTATCTCGTGATGATCGTTTCAGAACTCCATATCGGGCGATGATATCACAACGGATGAATTTTGCCACACTCTTTGCAGTAACATGAGCATAAGAATTGGCTTCAATCCATTTGGTGAAGTAATTAATGGCTACCAAGATAAAACAATGTCCATTCGGTGCTTTAGGATTAATCGGTCCGATGATGTCGATGCCCCACATTGAAAAAGGCCAGGACTTGGACATTTGATGTAGCTCATCAGGAGGAGCATTGATTCTGTCTCAATAGACTTGGCATCGATGACAACACCTCACATGTTGAATACAATCGGCTTCCATGGTTAACCAATAGTAACCAAGCCTCATAATTTTTCTAGCCAAGAGATGACTGTTTATACGAGTGCCACACTCTCCTTCATATATTTTTTCAAGAGCCCACTTAATCCATTGGCATCCGCTTGAGAGAGACCTGCCCCAATCTTGGTTTCTTTAGGGTTATCTGAGTAACCTAAATTTAGAGTGACTGGCTGTTCGTTGGTAGAAGGTTTGGACTCTTCATGTCTTAGTCATTCTTTTTCAATACCTCGAGGATCATCTTCATTCTCTCGAGTCGAATAATCGGGTTCGTCAAAGTCTTTTGAATGCGAATTCGAGCCATGCAAATGACTATCATGATGTGAAATGTCATGCCCGAGATGTAATTGAAAAATGATTAGTATATATACATATGAATGAATGCAATGAATGTAAATGACATGAAAAAATTGTTTTCAAATTCAAGTTGTTTTTTTGAAAAATTTATTGGGAACTAGCCCTCATGTCATTGGACGTCTTAGTTCCACTAAAACATTTTGAAACTATAGATCGTGTGGAGGCTCAGGCCTCAAAGCATCATCATAGGACTGGTTTCGGCCTCACATGTCTATTAACAAAATATGAATTTTATTGATATGCGAAAATTGCATTACAACGAATATCATCTTGGATCTAGAAAGTTTATGATCCAGACTATTACAAGCACAAATGAATGAAATGAACGGAATTCCCTCGCAGGGGAGAAATGAATGAAAATCCCTCACAGGGGAGAAATGAATCGAATTCCCTCGCGAGGGGAGAAATGAATGGAATACAACTAAAAATTGAATGCAAGAACTAGAAACATCTTTTACACAAAGGGGAACTATGGGTTCTTCATTTCCATTGATAGCACCGACCATGTTGACATCTTCGAATGCTTTGGAAGAGGATTTTGTTGGACATTCGGTCCCGAGTCCTTAAAGGTGAGTAGCTTTTTATCCAGCAAATCCTGGATCTTATAACGAAGCATCAAACAGTTGTCCACATGATGACCTTTTTCACCCATATGATACTCACATGTCTTATTAAGGTCGAATCCGGCAAACTTTGGTGGATTATCCCTTGGGATCTCTTTTGCCACTAGATGATTTTCGATTAGCATTGGAAGTAGTTGTGACGTGGGTCTAGGCAATGGAGTAAATTGCCTTTGAGGGGCCTTTCCTTTACGCTCAAAGTTTCTGGAAGATCCCCCTACTTCCATGGCAGGTTTATGAGCTTGAAGGTTGTATGGCTTTTGAGAAGAGGAATTTTGTATGTAGGCGATCTCCACAGCCGATTCCTTATCTCTCTTCGGGTTATATCGACGGTTTATGTTCTCCGTTAACCTTCCTTCCCGCATAATCCCCTCGATGCGTTCTCCCAACTCTACAAATGTAGCAAAGTTCATGCAAGTATGGTTGTACATCTTCTCAAAAAGATCACGGGGCATAGCTTGAAGTAGCAACTTCATGGTCTCTTTCTCAGACAATGGCGGTTTCACTTGAGACGCAATGACCCTCCATCTTTGAGCGTAGGCCCTAAATGATTCAGTTCTTCTTTTCTCAACCCGAACCAATTCCTCTCGAGTCGGAGCAATTTCAGTATTGAATTTGTATTACTGAAGGAATTCATCAACGAGATCTTCCCAAGTACGGACTTTCTCCATATCCAACTCTATAAACCAGGTTAACGCAGGACCAACCAGGCTGTCCTGAAATGAATTGATCAAGAGTGGGGGATTATCTGAATAACGAGCCATCTTGCCCAAATAGTACTTCAAATGAGTCTTCGGACATCCGATGCCGTCGTATTTCCTTGTGAACTCCGGCTCCTTATAAAATTCAGGGACCGTAATTTTGGCAAAGGGCGACAGTTTATCAAGCCCCTGCAACCGATGGCCTTGCAGTATGCAAAGGCGTTCTTCGATCTTAGCGAGGCGCCTTGCATTTTCTTCATCAAAGTGCGAAGTTGGAATATCTTTAGATGGAGGCTCTGGACCCATAACTATCGGGATTGCAAAGTGGGGATCTCTTCCATGTGCCCTTTTGCCCTGGCTCTACTACCGGCACTTCAGGGGGTGCGGTAGGAATATTCATGGTAGAAGAAGTAGATGTCAAGCTTTTGACTTGGCTAGAGAGATCGGCCAATAATGTCACCAGTTGGGCCATTTGATTTTCCATATTAATGACGCGAGCTCGGGTATCTTCGTTTTCCATCTTTGTTTGGCGGCGAGTTCGTATAAGAAATCTTTCTTCAGCCGTTTTTTTCAAAACTTCCTGTAAAAGAAAATGACTCGAATTAGTACCAATCAAAAGAAACCATTAAAGTACAAATCCTAGTCAATTTTATATTTTCTTGAGATAAAATAATCATAAGAAGTGATATGATCCCAGTATCATATAACATCCTCTTATCAAAATTTCCTCAAAAGAAATTATACAATTGAAAATGAACGACGACAAATATTTAATCAGAATGCCCCTTTTCTAAAAGTTACATGAAAATGTTCATGAATTTCATTCATTTCAGTTGAACAATTACAAAAGAAGTAGAACCTTGCTTTCATGAAGCTTACAAAGTAGTTCAACTTTACATGTGATTTTTACATGGAATATGAAAATGAATACAAGTAAACCTCAATAGAAAGGAGGGAAACACAAATGAAATCCCTTTACAAGAAAAGCATATGAAGTGAAAACCTAAGTACTAGGCGAGATCGTGCGGAGACGCTTGTTATCATGGGCCAAGCATTCCTCATCGATCAAGACACTGTTTTCTTGCTCCTGAATATGAGCTTGTTGAAGTCTTTGAGTCTCGGGAACATCCGGCAACTGAACCTTGAGCTCAAGTTCTACTTGACGGTATATGTAATCGATGGTAGCTTGATGGGTCTTCATCTCTCCTTCCAAATCAGCTTCATCGATGGCAACCACGTGATGTGAGGAATGGGAGTACCAAATCCCAATAGCAGCTTGAATTGTGGCCTTGATATGGTCAATTTGGTTTTCCTTGATGACTTCATCATGATAATCAATACGATATAACCCTAGCTTGAGGATTGGCGGGATCGTTTGAAGCGCGCGATATTGGCGGAGTACCCTTAAAGGGTAATATGACGTTAAACCCGTCAGTCCCACGAGGGGAAGTGGATTGTCAACTCCACTAAAAAGGCGCACCTTGGGATTCCCAAGCCACCGAGCATGCCATTGAATTAAGCTATGGTTGAGATTTTTAAGGAAATGGAACCACATAGAGAAAGACCATGATGGAAAGGATTCGTTTCGTTGGGAAAATCTAAGAATTGGATGATGATGTTTTGTGACATCAATAATCTTCATGTGAGGGGCTCTAAGAGTTCCTCGACCATTTGTTTTAAATCGATTAAGAGACATAAAAGTTTCGGCAAGGATCATATGTGTGAAACAATTAAATGCACACACTTGGTTGACAATGTGTGTGACTAAAGGATCCATTGTTTTTCGGGTATATGGGAAAATCACAAAACCAAAGAATATGAGTAGGAAGACACGAGGAATTTGGTTCCCAGATTTTGGTTCAAGGCTACAAAAATGTTTTTCGAGGAAATTATAAGGCATGGCATGAGAGTTTCCATTAAGAATAGCTTCAATTTTATCATAAGGGATATTGAGGAATTGACTTAGAAGAGATATTGGATTTTGGCCAATAGGAGGAGTAACAAAACCTAAAGAAGCTTTACCTAATCCAATGGCTTTTTGGAACTCCTCAATTGTAGGGGTCAATTCACATTGATTAAACACGAAAGTAGAAGTCACAGGATTCCAAAATGAGCCAATGCTTTGACCATTGCAACACGTGGTTCGACTTTTAATAAAGTCGGGAGGAAGCCTATGCGCTTTTCCACGTAGTCTTGATGTCTTGGGTCGAGATTCTCCCATAAAGTCTTGAGATTCCCAGGCACAGGGATCACGTCCACTTCAGGTCTACCCATCTAATCTAAACCTAAAGGGGCATACATGATTAAACATATCGTGGTTGAAATATAAAATTGCATAATTGAAATATGGAAAGTAAAAAAAAAATAAGCATGATGAAGAAGGAACGATATCTTACCCACCAGACACATGACAAGCACAAATCACATGTCGCATGAAACTGTGAGGTTTTGACGCCTGAGGTAAGGGTGCTAAAGGCTCAAGGTCCTCATTCTAAAGGATAAAAATAGTTTACCCACCGCTACTATCGTCGGTCAGTGCTATTTTTATCGGTTGGAATGAGCGGGTTTATGTAAATAATGGATTACCACGAGCATCCACTCGCAGATTCCACCCATAAACCCTCCTAAGGTCCTAGATTGAGCGATCAGGGTTTTAGACCGCGGTTGTGTGTGCGGTGTCGTGCTAAAGCTGGTAAACATGCATTTAAATTTAAACATCCAGCACTTCAATATAAACCCAGATACATTCATTCATCCTTACACCACCTGCAAAACAAATGGTTTACAAGCACGCTCCCCTTATAACTCCCACCTACAAAACCATTTAACACGAGGTTAGTGACTAACCTGATTTTCCACGCGACTTTGACATGCAGACGATCCTACAAGAGACATGTCAGTTAAAACACAACAACCATTTTTAAATGGCTTCAAGTCCTCTTAACCTAGTAACCAGTCCCCAGCGGAGTCGCCAAGCCTGTCGCGACCCGATCTCGCCGCCCCCTCGAAATGGTATCCAAGGATGGGAAAGGTCGGGTTTAGGGGTACTTGATCTCGAGATCACGAGCTCTCCCAAGCTCGTACCCCGCGTGACAATAGGTTGTCGCGATCCATACCCACATAAGCGACACACCTAAAAAAGAGAGTCGAATGTGGATATCGAATTTAAGGGTACTTTTACCATGGTAGCCCTCTCGATAGTACGCTCCACCCATTAGGATGGCATCACTTCCTCCTTTGGGCTACCCCCACATCGAGTATGCTAAACCATAGTGAGTTTCATCGAAACTCATACCCCGCGTGACAATGGATTTATTTATACGATCTACTTATTTATGACAACCTAAAAATAGACAAGAGTCGCCACTAGCCTCAACTTTGGGGGTCGGCTAGAAACCCAATCGAGGGTCGGGAGTGTTCCCTCGATTCCTACGCAACCAGATATCCAGGTTCGGGGACTTGAGTTACGCTAATATTGCTATTAACGCCCTTTCGGCACCTAAACAGTATGTTGTGTTTTTCCTAACATGTCCATGCATTTTTTTACATTTTTCAGGATCATCAATTCCTAGACTAAGTGATCATGCGTGGTAGATTGCTTTCATTCTATTCTATTTCTAAGAAAAAGAAAAGAAAAGAAAACAATCAATGAAATTGAAAGCACAAGACAGGAAGTAAACAATCAAAAGAAGACAGTAAACCTAATCATGCAATTCTAAAGAATATATAAAAAGAAAACAATCAAGAAAGAAAGGAAACCCGCAACTCGTCGGGCTTTATACAATGCATAAAACCCGAGACATATGTCGGGAAAAATGAGCATTACATGATAACAGTCGGAGTGGACATCAACCTCCACCATCTTCATGCCTTCTCCATTTTTGGGGTCCTAATCTAAACATAGCTTAGGAAACTTCTAGCTAAATGCATACAATGGAAAGAGACGAACAAACACATCAAAACAATCAAAAGCAAGACATTTTTATATTCAAAAAAAGAGTGACTAAAGTCACAAGGTCTCTGAATCAAATTCTATGTGATCCCAAATAAATCTCATAGAGACACTATCATCATATCAACACATGAATTTCTAAAAAAAACTAAAAAAACAAGTCAATCCAGAATAGAGCATAGTAACATGTCACACCGTCATTCTACAACATACTGAAAGCAATTTGACAAATCTATTATCTCATCTTAAGAATAACAGCAACTAGCCACAGAAAAGATAGCATTTCTATAATCGAACCAACTTCAAAAATCAAAGACAGCACTTCATTATATATTGTAACAAAAGCACGTGAATTTATAAAATCCTGGAAGAGATCAAGGTCAATCAAAAGTAGAACAGAGCAGCAAGGCAAACATATAACCATTTTTATGCAGTTTTTATGTGAAGGCCAACTTTCATGAAGGACCTAATCCCAAACTTCTCACAAAAATTCATACCAAATTCACAAGTATTTAAAGCTATAAAAACAAAGCATGTATTCTAAATCAAGAGTATTTCCAAATTTCAATATCAGCAAATTCACGCATGAACAACAAATATCAATTGCAATTAGCCAAATGGGTGTATGATATTCACATCAAACCGGGTTCAAATACGATAACGACTCTCATGAAAGATTCAACTCCAGCAAAACATGTTTACTAACTCAAATTTGAACACATGCATCAGGTCTCAAACAGGACAAATTCTGGACTGAACTTTGGACATGTGAAAATCATATCAAATGAGATTAAATCAGAGCATTCTATAGCTCATTGGAAAGATTTTCGAACCATTTTCAACTTGCATGAAGACTTCGAACACAGAAAACCACAACAACCAGCTCATATTAAGTCATTTGCACAGAAGGTCAAATCAGCAAAAGAAACAGAATATCAGAGCAGAATCAACAGACTTTATAAGTGGTTTTCAGCAAGCAAACGACGTCAATTATGGGCATGTGACATATCAAATCGAAGCTTGAGAAGTCTATTTTATATGTCTAGAAGGGCTCGAAGTCAAAAACTCGTCTAACACCTAGTTTTAGTCAAAACAGTAAGTGACAGATCAGGTATCCGAAATTGCAGATCAAGACAAATCAAGCTCAATCAATCTCAAGTCCATGATCATTGACTATCAATTCACAGAAAATCATCCAATATCGTTGTATAGAAGCAATGAACCAAAGGAAGCACTCACAAGAGAGGCAAAGCCAGCAAACATAACCTCTGTTCAAGTATACTTGGAATTTCCTCAATCAAGCATGTCAATCACTGTTAACGATATAAAAGACTCATTCACTACCATCCAATTTTCATTAAAACAGAACCATCAATATATTTTTGAAATGGACATACAGTTGATGACTCAATTAGTAACACGGCGCACCCAAATGAATGTGTAAATGACGACTAGAGCAGCAACTTAATGCTCTCACAGCATGTATTCGGTATTCGAGATGGTAGCATTCGCTCAATATGCTTGTGATCTCAACATGTATAAAGAACCAACCCAGTAACATTTTTTATAATATGTTTGCAGTTGGACACAGTAAACATAGATTGATATATTGTGAGGCATAAGAAGGAAATGTGCATGGATTAATTCATTTTCGTTCAAGATGCTATTGGTCTAAGTTCTGGAATACTTAGATATCAGATTTATTTCAAGTACACGTTGGTTATGCACCTAATCCAAGAATTTCAGTAACAAATCCTAAAAATGAATAGCTACTAAATTCTGAAACAAAAGGAAACGAAATATGAGTAAAGTCTATACGATAAAACTAATGTATCAATCAAGCAAAGTGAAGCTCTCAATCAGAATCTGAATTGAAACACACATTGATCTAATTCATGAATTTTATCAAACGGATGGTAGATATTTCCGTCAAATGAGCTAGATGCAGAAATTAGAGAGACATCTTATCACAAAGAGGCAATGCAGCATGCACTAAACCTTATTATCAATCTTACGCAAAGAAATTGTATAAGGATTCTGATCATTGACCTCATTAGTATGACTGTATACAACATCTAGAATGGTCTCAATGTCAACGCCATCTCTATCCCTTTACGATACAACAATCGTTCGTCTCGATTACACAAAGAAAGAGCACGGCTTAATTAATATCTACTCAGCTCAAGGTCAAATCCGAACCAGAACGAAAACAAATCCTCTAAATCCATCAATCAATAACAATGATAACAACAGCAGCACTTAAACAAATGACATTTACTAGGAAAACTCAATAAACTTGTTCTTCCCTACCTGGTCGAACCGAGATAGAGCGATTGAGAGAGAGAAAGCTAGATAACCTTGAATGAATGGTGAAGGATTGAAACCGTGGCTGCCAACGACGCTATCACCACTCACATTGCGGGAGTTAGCAATCCGAGCAGGCCGTGTGAATCTGAGCCTTGAACTCCGAGGTCCTCGACCGGCCGTTTTAGCGAATCAAATCCGGTGTGCGAGAGAGAGCCGAAAGAAAATCGTTCAAGTCGAAACGGCGAACGAGAATCGAGACCAAAACCCTAACGGATCAAAAGAGAGAGGAAGAGAGCTCACGATTGAGCAAGTGATCGAGCCCGAACCTAAACGGAGAGTGATCGTGAGCCTCCTTGTGATTCCTAACCATCGGTCTTTGATCTCCGGGAGTGATTCACCGAACCAAATTCGCCATCGTAGTCGCGCGGTGCGGGTCGGCTTTGGATCGAGTCGATCCGGCAAGCAAAGAACTAGATTCGACCAATAGAGAACCGCTATGTGCGGCCGTTGACTCCCGAAATTTCTGTCGACATTTTAATCATCCATTTTGCAAAAATATAGAAAAATAAAGAGCCAAGAAAAAAAAAAAAAAAAAAAAGAAGAAAAAGAGAAGAAAACAAAAAGAAAAAACAACAACAAAAAACAAAACAAGAAGAAAAAAATGAAGTGAAATGAAAAGAAAAAAAAAAAGAGAAAGAAATAAGGAAAACGAAAAAAGAAAAATAAAGGAGAGAAAAAGAAAAATAAAAGAGAAAAAAAAAGAAAAGAAAAAAAGGAGGCCATTCACGGGAGTGTTTTTCTTTTTTTTTTCGGTCTCTCTTTCGCTCCTCTGGGGGACTCTCCGTGAACTGGCTCTCTCTCTCTCTCTCTCTCTCTTCTCTTTGGGCTCTCTGATAATCAGGAAGGAACTCTCTCCGGGGGCTCTCTCTCGATCAAGTGTTCTCTCTCTACGGTTCAATCGGCTAGGGTTTTCACTCCATGGGAGGGATTGAAGATCGGGGTTTGGCGGGTTGAAGCGTTCTCTCACTGGTGGAGGGGGACGCTCGCACTCTCTCTGGAAAGGGGGATTCTCTCTTACGCTCTGGGTAATTGCTCGATTGAGCTCTTCAATGGCGGATTGAAGAAAACCCTAGCCTCGGTCGAGAATTGGGCTCTGGACATCTCTTCCTCTCCTCAGCGATTTGGTCCTCGATCGATCGTCGTTTCGAGCTTCCATTCTTCGCATAGAAACCGAACTCGCGATCGATCTCGCACGTTCGGTGAAGTTCCTGGCATCGAAAATGAAGAACTCGAAGCGGTCGTGGACCTCGCCATGCTGATCCTCTTCGCGCTCAGCATATTCCCATCCCCGATCGGTGACAGTCGCAGCAAAATCTCCTCCGCCGGTCAGTACAGCCGTGGCTGTAACGGAACAGAGAACGCTCATCACTACCAATCAGGACAATCAGTGGATCCATCCATTGCCAGAACTTAACTTCTCCAAATCTGATAATCCTCGACGATCCGAAGGTGTTGGTAGTGGTCTGGCATGTGCTTGATCTCACTCAAATTGCTCAAAAGAGTCAAAAAATCCAGCTTCCCTAAGATACAACGAATCCAGTTTCTGTTCGAACGTATCATCGCTGGTTCCAACCTCGTTCTTGGACGATCATAAAACTCTTATTCTTCGTCTGGAACTCTTGTTGCAGTATCCGTATCACTGATAAACCAGGTAAACTCATTCCCCTCTCTCCTGCTCTGTTGCAAAAAAGATTTGTAGAAGAATCACGTTCACGTAGTTCAGGTGTGATTCACTTAAGATCTGAGCTGTAACTAGATGACTTGTGATGGCTCTGTGATTTTAATATTGATTTTAGAATGTTAGATGAGAACATAGCTTCAGTCCCATTCCATAGCTTGAGTTAATCGTTTTGTTGTACATGAAGTGTTTGACGAAATACCTCAAAAGCATGAGTGAGAAATAGATCATGATAATGTCAGATCTGAAAACGTGTTGATATGAATCATTTCTTAGAAGTTGATTTACCGATTATATAGATATGATACCACTCATTGTGCCATTGTTACTGAACCTGTGTTGTTTTTTGTGTTCTGTGTTCTGATCTGACCTTCTGTGCAAAATGACATGAGATGAGCAGGTTGCTGTGGTTGTCTGTGTTCGAAGTCTTCATATAGGTTGAAGATGGTTCGATCATCTTTCCCATGAGCTATAGAATGCCCTAATCGGACTTCATTTAATATGGTTTTTGCCTGTCCAAAGTTAGGTCCAGAATCTGCCAAATATTTGTATTTCTGTTTCGGATGACCTTCTGTATAAACCGCTTGATATGAACTGGTAGATGATGTTATTAGGGTTTAATGTCTTCTAGAGATTTGTAATAGACTTTTCAAGCATTCCATAGACATATAATACATGCGATTTAGCCATCATTTGCCCTGCCTGATGCTTCTTGCAAAGAGCACTAATCTGCTGATGTGTTCTGCTTGTTATGATCTGATCTGACCATTTATACAAATGGCTTTGCTTGAGCTAGACAAAGACTTAAATTGCAATTGTCACCTAATAAGAATTCGTAAAGGACACCTTAAGCTTTCTAACGATGCCTAGTTTGTCCAATTTGCCCATCATTTGCCCTGCCTTTCCTTTTTTCAAATTGAGCTTTGAAATCTGGAATTTGTCTTGAACTGCAATGTTGTCTTTTCTGTGGCTAGTTGTTGTTAGTCTTAAGATGAAATAGTAGATTTGTCCAATTGTTTTCAATATGTTGTAGAATGACGGTGTGACATGCTACTATGATCTATTCTTGATTGACTTGTTCATGTTCTTAATGTTTTTTTTTGAAATTCATGCGTTAGGAATCTTGAAGTGCTTCTTTCATGGAATGACATCTTTTATCAATTGTCTACAAAACGGTTTTAGGTACCATGTGGGTTACACATTGATTGTTCCGTTTGCTTTAAATACATATGTTGAGTGAATTCAATGGTGCATGTTTTGGAATAAGTGATCTTTAGTTGGTTCATTCATTATTTTGGGTTGATTGAGGACCAAGGTCATGTGGCTTGAATGTTTGTCATATTATATGCTTTGTGTGTGATCGTTAGATAGATGATTTAGGTGTAATACATAATGATGCTAAATTTTGGGATGTCATTTAGAATTTGGTGTAAGGACTTCATGACTTTAGTCACCATTTTTGAACGTTAATAATGTCTTGTTCTTTGATGCTTTGATATGTTTGTTTGTTTCTTTCCATTGCATATACCTAGTTATAGGTTTATTAGATTAGGTTTAGCTTAAGATCCCGAAGATGGAGAAGGCACGAAGAGGGTGAAGGTCGATGTCCATTCCGACCATTTTCATGTAATACCCATTTTTCCGACATATGTCTCGGGTTTTATGCATTGTATAAAGCCCGACGAGTTGCGGGTTTCCTTTCTTTCTAAATTATTTTCTTTTTATATATTCTTTAGAATTGCATGATTAGGTTTACTTTGTCTTCTTTTGATTGTTTACTTCATGTCTTGTGCTTTCAATTTCATTGATTGTTTTCTTTTCTTTTCTTTTTCTTAGAAATAGAATAGAATGAAAGCAATCTGCCACGCATGATCACTTAGTCTAGGAATTGATGATCCTGAAAAATGTAAAAAAACGCATGGACATGTTAGGAAAAACACAACATACTGTTTAGGTACCGAAAGGGCGTTAATAGCAATATTAGCGTAACCCAAGTCCCCGAACCCGGATATCCGGTTGCGTAGGAATCGAGGAACACTCCCGACCCTCGATTGGGTTTCTAGCCGACCCCCAAAGTTGAGGCTAGTGGCGACTCTTGTCTATTTTTAGGTTGTCATAAATAAGTAGATCGTATAAATAAATCCATTGTCACGCGGGGTATGAGTTTCGATGAAACTCATTATGGTTTAGCATACTCGATGTGGGGGTAGCCCAAAGGATGAAGTGATGCCATCCTAATGGGTGGAGCGTACTATCGAGAGGGCTACCATGGTAAAAAGTACCCTTAAATTCGATATCCACATTTGACTCTCTTTTTAGGTGTGTCGCTTATGTGGGTATGGATCGCGACAACCTACTCACACGCGGGTACGAGCTTGGGAGAGCTCGTGATCTCGAGATCAAGTACCCCTAAACCTGACCTTTCCCATCCTCGGATACCATTTCAAGGGGGCGGCGAGATCGGGTCGCGACAACTTTTATCCATTCCTGTTCCTCTGATATAGATTCAGACTCAGCAGCAGAAGGCTTGGCCGCATTAGCCTTAGGCGATTCGTGGGGGCCTTCCAAGTCTCTCCTAGGTGAACTCGGCTCCCCTAAGTACCCCGCTCTGGGGGAACTCTGCAGCGGCGGCATAACATTTGAGTTGGCCATGCCTAAAGTAGGATGAACGGCCACTCCTTTACCTTTTTCAGGCAGGGGAGCCTTGTCTTTAGCCTGAGCATGATTAGGTACGGCCTCAATGCTCCCATCACCAGGCAATTGATGCTCTGATTCATTGGCATCCACATTGCATTCGTGGCCAAATATTCTGCATTTCATATAGGCGAGGGGCCTCCATTCGTATTCAACATCAACAACTACCAGTTTTCCCCGAAGTTCTAGCTTAAGAGATTCTCGGATATCCTGTTGAACTGTGATTTCGACACAAACACGAGCAAAAGTCAACATGTCCATTTGCTCGGTTCTTTGATCTACATAGAGCGGCTTTCCAAGAACACTAGCTATCTTACTGATAGAGTGCGCAGACCAGAAGGAACAAGGAAGGTTCCGCAGCCTCACCCACACCGGCACCGATTGGAGGGACTCCTTGTTTAACTCAATTCCCGGCTCCCATTGCTGCAACATCAACGGAATTCTAGCCACAGTAATAGTCCCTCCCTCTAAGATCTTTCTCCTAAATTCGGGAATCGCAATACGCAAAGAAGAATGTCCCCGCCATTGGACATTACCTGCAGCGGCGCAAGCCCCCAAGCTCTCCTTAGCGATTCATCCACAACCTTAAACGGGAGTTTCTTTCCCAAGAAATACCCCACTAGGCAATCGTAGAGTTTAGGATCAGGAGCATCCAAATCGGCTTCATCCATATGAATGACAGAATCACTGTCAAACTGAACAGGCGTGTAATCAAGGTCATAGCCCCTGGTGACACCGCTAGCTACGGCCGCCAGTGCGGCGGGAGGTTTCATGGAGACACCTCTAGAGTTATTACGCTTAGAACGAGATCGACCCCTATTGAATCCTCGGCTTCGAGCAGACCCGACCGTCGGTGCGAGTCTGACTCCCCAAAGGAACCGAGGATTTGCGGGTTTGATCATTCCGCAAATTGATATTAGCCGAGGGATTAACCATAATAGGAGGGGAGTGCATTCGCATACTCAGTCCTTCATCACAAGACTGATCCCTCACAGCCAACGGCTCCATACAGCAGAATCGCAGAACAGAACCGGGAAAACCCTAAACCATCAATCGGCAGAAATCCCTCGAAGAGAAGACGTACCAAGCTAAGATGCAGGGGGTTTGAAGATCTGGAGAAGGCGCCTCTTGGCGCGGAAGATCGGCCCCAACCGACGGTCAACACTCGCGGGGCCAGCGGAAATGAATCGCAGCTACAGTGCCGAAGTCGCCCAAAGAGAGAGCATTTTGCGTCTTTTTTCGCCCTCTTTTGCTCTTTCGTTCTTTCTTATCTCCAATTCTGATTTTTCATCCAAATATTGTCGTCCAATTTGACTAAAATACATTTCAGTCATAATATCAGCACCAACTACTGGGGATCTTGACATGCTTACCATCCTTGTGCTCTTTAGCCTCGAGTTGCTTTAAGGGCATGCACCCGTGCGATATTGTTCAAACAATAATGTCAAAGATGTCATCACTTTCTCTTGTAAAATTTCTGTCTCGCTGCTTTCATAAACATGACCAATCATCCACTTCACATAATCCCACTTATGTCGTGGGTCAAGTATGCAAGCAATGAATAAAGTGAGATTAATGTTGTTTACATTGCCAAAATACTTATGGAATTTCGTTTTCATTCTTTGAGCCATTTCTTGCAAGCTTTGCTCCTCATTTCCACGATATCTCTCAATCATCATATAAATTCCATACACGTCATTCGCCATATTATTGCTAGTGACATAAGAAGAACCTGAAACTTTTATAGTTGTATCAAAAAACAACTTCAAAAATGGAAGAAAGCGACGTGCATAATTCCAATCTTCATTAGTGGGCAACCCTTTCCTTGGAAAGCTCTTGAGCATATTTGCTATCCCGAAATTCCATATTGCTAAAAGCTCTTTCAAACTTTAAGGCTGATTCCAACATCAAATATGTTGAGTTCCAACGAGTTTCCACATCCAAACATACAAGGCTCTTTGACTCAATAATATCTAACTCAACACAAGCCTTGAACTTTCTTAGTCTACTAGGGGAAGATCTCACGTAACGTACGGCTGAACGTATTCTAGCAATTGAATCGTTTATATCTTTTAACTCATCTCTAACAATCAAACTCAATATATGGGCATAACACCTCATATGGAGTAACTCACCTCTTAACAACAGAGAGTTCCAAGAGTTAAGTATCTTTTTTCAGGTATTGAACTCCCGTGTCATTCGAGCTAGCATTATCTACAAAGTGATGGAAAAAACTGTGGATCCCCCAATCAATCAAACATTTCTCAATTGCTTTTCCTATTATCTCAGCAGAATGACCTGAAATCTGACAAAAATTTAATATCTTCTTCTGCAATTTCCAATCAGCATCAACAAAATGAGCAGTCAGACACATGTAACTTAAGTTTTGACAAGATGTCCATGTGTCAGTTGTTAAACATACTCTAGGAGATGTTTCGGAGAAATATTTCTTCAATTTGCTTCTTTCCTCCATGTATAAGTCATAACAATCATGCCTCAATGTATTGCGTGACGGGATTAAGAAATTTGGCTGAATTCTATTCACAAATCGATGAAATCCCTTATGCTCTACCAACTTAAAAGGCAATTCACTAAGAATAAACATGATCGGTAGTTCTTTTCTGCTAGCATCCTGATCAAATTTCCAAGGACCTGATGAACTACTGCCCCCAACAACTTGACTCGAGGCACTTCTTTGCCTTTTTCCAGCATCTGCATATGGATATTCCTTACATCTAGCTAGATGATGATGCATTGAGCTAGTCCCTTGACCACTAGCACAACCAATAAGGGCGCCACAATATAAACACTTAGCTTTTTCTTGATTAGGAATCTCTTTAAAATGCTCCCACATTGTATATCTCCTCTTCTATTTGTGACATTAGAATCTCCCGATGAAGACATCTAGCAATCCTAGAAGATGATATTTAAGGGCTGAGAGAAAAATCACCGGCACTGCTGTTGAATATCTCCGAAGTGTCGGTTTCACCTTACTTTTTCCCTGCTGCTACTCCAGCTGCTGCACCACATGTTATTAAATCCCGCCTATCCCGATCATTCTTGAATCTGAGCCACCTCCAAGTCAAACGATACTGCTGTTGTATGACAAAAGTATTTATCTAAGAGCTCAGCAGTTGGAAAATGGAATATGCATAGGAGGTCATATTCGTGATCTAATAGAACGCAATATCGATCCCTAAATGACTATTGATCATCCCAAAACAAGTAGAGTTTCTCTGGTCTAAACCAAATTTATCTAGCTGTCCTCTAAATATACCCCCAAGTTACTTATAGTAAAGAAGACAGACTAAGAAAACTAATGAGAGATTCTGCTGAAAGTGATGATTTCTCTAGATAATGAGATATTTTGGTTAAGGGATGATTTAATTTTAGAAATCAGGTAAACTGGGTACATAAAACGGTCAGTTTATGGCATCTCATTGAATTGTACGCCATAGATGCATGTCCCTAGAAAGTTTGGCCATCGTCGGAATTATTAGGCACCAAGCATGAAATTTAGCAAACAAAAAGATCTTAATGCTCTAAGATGCTCTAAGATGCAAACAGAACTCCTAAAATATACGGGAGACCCAATATAGTTAACCCATACAGCCCCAACATTCTGACGTGGAACCAGAGAAGAGAAAAGAAGAGGCCCGTTCAGGTATTATTATCACCTCAGAATATTTTATTTAATTTAAGATGGATACAATTGATGAGAGCAATTTCAAGCTAATATAAGAACAAAGAACAGAACAGAACAAGTATGACAATTTTCTTCGTCAGCAAATTCACAAATGAAACTAAGCTTGCTTCAAAACTATTCATGCCCGCTACTCCTCCTCCACACCACAGAACAGAACAAGTATGACAAACAAATTTAGGAGAAAAAATCAAAATGGCACCTTTCAAGAATGGCACCTTCCGCATGGAGCTAGACCAAGGAAGACTTCAACCTCCGAACCCATCATGTCCCATGGATGATCCTCACTTCAGTATGGTTTCACGGAGATGCGAGCAAGCTTCGCGAGATATGCCGCAGTTCACTCAGGAATTGAAGCAAACACAGAGTCTACACACAACGCGAAAGAACAATCACCCTCGCAGCTCAAAAAGAAAAGGAACAATATCCGGTGTCTTAGCTCAAGCCTCAAGCAAATATACATCTAAACTTGGAAACGAGGCGAGAAGCGAGCGCCATGATCGCCGAGCGAACCCAGTCCCCAAGCTGTCGACGATGGTCGGCCGCACGCGGCGGCAAGGGTTTCGGCGTCGGTGAGGCAGAGGCGAGGGGTGGCGAAGGCGACGGCGAGGCGGAGGCGCGTCGATCGGAGGGCGGCAGCGGACTCCACGAGAAGGCGCACTCGTCGGAGAAGAAGGCGGAGCCGACGAGGTATGTGCTTCAAGTTTAGCCTTCAAAGGCTTGAGTTGTGTTCAACCGTCGTGTTTTTGGGGCTAAAGTCTAAACCCTAAAGCGTTTGTGTTTTTGGGTTTTGAACTTGTTTCGGGTCGAACAATGTTCGAACACGACCCGAACACGAAACACATTTTATTTGCTTGTTTTATATTTGTTACCCGAACACGACCCAAACACGAAACACGTTAATACATGTTTTGTGTTCGGGTCGTGTTCGGGTCGGGTCAGTCAGTTCGGGTCGGGTCGGGTCGGGTCGGGTCTTTTTGACACCCCTAACCAACTCCAATCCTTTTGCCCATTAACTTCTTAGAAGATTTCACAAAACCTTTATCACTTAGTTTTCAACTTTTCGGAAATATATTAACCAATGAATTAATAGTTGTTGTTCTCATTTTTTTTAGTACCTTTAATGGTTCATGTACTTGTGATGTTCCTTGGATTATTTGTGAGTATTCAAGCTCTTGTTTTTTCAAATTTAGCCTCAGCTTATATAGGTGAATCGATGGAGGGTCACCATTAACTCGTTATCAAAATAGTCATTTTTTAGTTTAGCTCAAGGTAATGTATGTGTAACTCAAGATAATCTACTTAGGCAAGATAAAAATAAACAAGTAAGGTATATACGATCTAAGGAATAGAAAAAAAGATTATGATATTTTGATGTAGGGAATTATTAAAAAAAAAAAAAGATCTAAAAGATCATTTTCCCAAAATTCTTGCTTGGCCCATTTAATTTATATAATACTTACCCCCAATAAATATTTTCTATTACTATTTTATTTAATAAGGATAATAATAATAATAATAATAATAATAATAATAATAATAATAATAATAATAATAATAATAATAATAATAATAATAATAATAATAAGTATATATAAATTCTATATAGAAATATAAAAAATGGTATGAACTTTTTCTTTTACTTTTACATTAATGAAATACCAATATTTCTACCTACGTTGTTTAGTTATTTGATCTAATGAATCCGTCCACGTAGATCGTATACATGCAGAATAATGATAAATAAAAGGAAGAGTAGAATTGACGCGATTCAGAAAATGAATTAGTTAATATGGATGGGTACAAATCGGGTATATATAATGGAATGGCTAGAATCCAACTCTTGGATGTTTTTGTTTCAAAAATCAAAAAATAATTCTAAAACTGATTTAATTAAATATACAAATTGTTGGTTTACAATATGGAAGAAACCCATATGTATGTGATATTAGATATTGCTCTTATATATGAACTAAAATGAGATCTGATCTAATTTGCTCCACACTACTATGAATTATGAATTTTGATAGGGATTGTAATAAAAGTCTATCCCTTCCGTTTGTGACCATGAATTGAATGACTAAAAAGATGAAATCGAGAAAAAGAATGAAGAATTCAACTAGTAGTTTGGAACAAAGAAATGGAAGAACATAAGTTACATGGACTCGCAAAAATCTCATCGATAAGAACTAAGAAAGAAATATAAAAGTAGTTTAGATGATTCGATAATATTATTTCATTACTTTAATTTGGAGTTGTTAGTTACTTCGTCCGAATGAATCTTAGTGATGGAATAATTAAGTTAAAATTCATTGGAAGATTGCATCATTAACCATTTCTTTTTGTAGGAAACTTACCGCGAATGCACTGATTTCTACCACTTACGTTATTGCTACCAGGGCAACTATTGGGCTTACTTCTATTAGAGCTGGAGTTGGTCAAGATATTGCTACAGGCCAAGCTATAGAAGGTATTGCAAGACAACTCAAGCTAGAGGGAAAAATATGAGGTTCTTTATTGCTTAGATTGGCTTTTACAAAAGTGTTAACAATTTATGGATTGGTGTAACCTTAAAGCTTTTATTTGCAAATCCATTTATGTAATATGATAAATATTAAAATATGTATTTTATTATTATTTTTTTATGGCCAAGGCTTGCTCCTTGTTTTTTTTGAATTATATGAATATTTTACTCCTACAATAATTTATTCGTTGAGACACTGACCCTTGGGATGAATGGATTTGAGGATGAGGAACTATATCAATATTTTAGCAAATGAAACTCTTTTCTTTTTTTAGAGTGCATTACAACAAACAAAGTATTCCCCAATTGAGACTAAACTTAGTCACTAATTCTAATTACTATATTCTTATTAGGAATTTCCAATTGAAGAAAATCCATTTCAAAATCAACTATATTTTTTTCTATGTAGAAATAGTTGAACAAGAACAACAGTGATGATTGAAAATTGATATGCGAATCATGTTGATGATGCGATTGTAGTGCTTTATCAAGTTGCTTGTTGTTCATTTTTATGGATTTGGGTGATAGTTCATCTCTATTATTTGTGCCTCTCAAGGTGGTTTTTTGTGCTTTTTAGGAGGATCTACTCTGAAACCCAGTTGTGAGACCGGCTGACATAGAGACAGTTGCACTTGGAGCAATTCATGTTGCTGGATTAGCCGTCAGTGTATGAACAGAGGATGCTATATTTTATTCTGGAGCAAGGGGTAGTAATACAACTACTTTTCATCCTAAATTAGATGAGGAGCTGAGGCAAAAGAAGGTGGATTCCTGGTGCAAAGCTGTCTCGAGGACATTCGATCTGGTAAATTCTTAGTAGGGTCAGTGTGGGAAACCGAAATGCAACAAAAAGATGGTTGATTGGCGTTTTCAAGGGGCAATTTGTTGTAGAATACACTTCACATGATCAACAATTAGAAAAAGAGAAATCTCGTTTTGCCGTCAAGCAACACGAAGGAAGTGGCGGAGCATGGCTCATTCTCGGCCAAGTACTACCACAACTCGCAGCCGGTATTGTTGATAGACCTGGTGGAGCTGGGCAAGTGCTCATCGCCGAGTTCATTGCCACCCTCCTCTTCCTTTACATTGCAGTGCTGACTGTGATGGACGACAGTAGCCAGACTAACCCCAAAAAAAGCAAGCGGCATTGGAAGCCTCAGGATCACCTAGGCCTTTGGCGACATGACAGAATATCCAATCCCATCATTATTTCCAGTTGTCTGTTTGTTAATCGACCGTCCAATCTTAGATCTTTGTTAAACTTTGAATCAGGGTCATTTCATGCTTGAACACATGATTCACATTCGAAGTATCCGTGTTATAAGTTAAATTTATCTGTTGGGTTTGCTCTTATTCAGTTTGGAAAAGTAATTTTTTAATTCTCTTTGCATAATGTTAATCAGAATATGTTGGTAACTAAACTGGGTTCTTTCGCTATAGCTTATTGAAAGCTTCCATGGTGGGGGGATATGTAATTGTGATTAGTCACGTAGGAGGTGCTCAATGCTTTAGAGGTTTTTCAGTTATGTGTCAACAAAAATTCCTAGCCTTTTCACGTTGATGCATCCCATTACAATTGTGTAGATGTTTCTTGTCTTTTTCTTATTGATTCTAGCGATATCAATGAGCAATTCCAGTATATGGTGGCCTGCGGACATTTATTGGAATTAAATGATGATTTTGTGTTAGAAATTAGCCAACCAATTACATTTTCCTTGCCTGGGCTACTGGTCATTGGTTCCAGTCCCTTGGTCACTCCTCGGCTTCAAAGAAGCCTTGGTTTGTCTATAACGTAGGTTGGGCAGTGCTGTGGCATAGGATAATCCTAAGTCTACTCCCACTATCACCATGCTAGGGTGACGGTGACAAGCTTGCTCGAAACGAGCAGTAAGCTCATTCTGTGATGGCTGTGGAGCTCCTATAATCTAGCCTAGGGAGTTGCTAGTTTTGGTCACCCCTTTCCACTGTTTTTAATGATAAAAAGGATTTGGGTTTTGAGCGAGACAATATCAAAGAGATATATGAATGGAGAGACAATTTGTCAAGTCATTGTGTCAATTTTCACATGTCTTGGATTGTTCTCAACCCTAGTATTATATTTCTTTGCCTCTCTTGTAATTATTTCGTTCCGGTGTCCTAAATTTAAAATATTGCTATTTGTATTTGCTTCTTCAGTTATAGTGACTAGTACTTTTTTCTCAACAGTTTCCAAGTTTTCGTTTCTGAGTTGGCAATTTTCAATTCATTGTTTGCTGCCACTAGTATGGTACAGAGTTTACTCAGCTCAAATTCTTATGATAAGCGATACAATGTTCTTTTCAATCTCTATAGTCTCATTCAGTTTCCCCCAAAATTGTGTGCTTGCCATAATCTTCATATACCCTTTGAACTTCATTTTTCAAATGGCTTACTGAAGTCCTGAGTTTGCTGCAGTAAGAAGCAAAATCCTTTTAATAACAGTGAGTGCTAATTCACAATAAATTGTAGTCATTACTTTTGACATACCTTTTGTGAAAACTTCAGCATCCAAGGAAGCCATCAGTCGACAACAAAATGATATTCGATTGCTGCTTGCGGCAGAACAAGAGGCACAACACTTTGTCAATGCTGCCAAAGAGGGTAACATGTCTCTAAGGGTCCGTTCGTTTCGCGGGAAATATCATGTTTCCGGAAAACATTTTCCTAGAAGTTATTTTCCAGGAAAATGACTCTATTTTCCAGTGTTCGACCAAAATCTAAAATTTGAGTGGAAAATATTTTCCACCGTTCAGTTAGCTCATTTAATTGTTTGGGAAAAATTATCAAAAATTGAATTTTAATATTTTTAATTGACCAAAAATTTATTTTATTTATTTGTATTTTTTAAAAATGATTTTTTAATTATTTGTATTTTTTAAAAATGATTTTTTAATTATTTGTATTTTAAAAAATCGAAATTTTTATTATTTATTATTTCTTTTTCTTATCCTTCCTCCTTCCTCCTTCCTCCTCCTTCCGCCGCCGCCACCTCCTTCTTGCTTGACGATGGCTGGCTTCCCGACGGCCGACCAAGGCCCGGTGGCTAGATCCGCGAGCTCGAGGCTCGGCCGATCTCGCCCGAGCTCGCCGGATCTGGCAATAGAGCTCAAGCTCGCCTAGATCGAGAGCCCGAGTTCTACTGCTAGATTTGGCGAGCTCGGGCGAGGCCCAAGCCCCGCCCGGCTCGTCGAATCGGCGAGCTTGGGCGAGGCCCGAGCCCCGCCCGGCTCGCCGATCTAGCAAGCCGCGAGCTCGCCGCTAGATCCAATGAGCTCGCGGCTCGCCGAGCTCGGTGAAGCTTGCGGTGAGCTTGGGCGAGGCTCGAGCCCTACCCGGATCATCGAATCTAGTGAGCCGCGAGCTCCGCCTGGTCGGTGAGAGCTCCGCCTCGTCGGCCTTGGGCGAGGCCGCGAGGTCGCCGCCGCGGCGGTCGCCAGACGCCGTTGTGGCCGGTCCTCGGCCACCGCCAAAGAATAAGATGAAAAGGAAAGAAAGAAAAGAAAAGAAAAGAAATTAAAAACTCGATTAAAAAAAAAAAAAAAAAAGAAAGCATAAAAATAAAATGAAAATGTATTAATAAAAAGAAGTAAGAGGGAACAAGTCATGGAAAACGTTTTCCACTTTTCAAAAGTGGAAAACGTTTTCCTCACTTTAAAGGTTATTTTTTCTAATGATAGAAAATATTTTCCTTGACTAGTTCATTTTCCATGAAACGAACACTGGAAAATCTGGAAAATATTTTCCCGGAAGTCATTTTCCGTGAAACAAAAAAGACCCTAAATCTGCTTATTGGTTTCTTAGTTTCATATTATTTCCTTTCGTTTACTGGAATGAAGTTTGTCTACATACTATCATTGCATGTTAGATCTGCTGTCTTTCACAGACTTCTACTAGTGCATTTACTTTTGTTTTGACTAGCATGATCTCGGTGCTAGTTGTTCTTTCTAGAGAATTAGTACTCTAAGGTTGTGTATGGTTGTTGAGATCTTGTGCACTCATGCTTGTGGAGTCTTAATGTCCTGCACTTGTTCAAGTTAGCATATATTCATCATAAAGTCTTATTTTGACAAGCTCTGCAGCTTTGCTGAAGCACATTACAACCATAGTAATGCAGGATGAATTGATTTCAGAATTCTATCATCTTTAAATATAGGAGCTCGTATTGTCTCCTCTTTATAATTGCTCGGAGTAGGCTGGTCAGCACCGATTAATAAGTCTGTCTCCATTTCCAGGTGTACCGATCAAGCAGAGTACTGGAGATTCTGGCACTAATGTTAAGCGGCTTGAGCAAGAAATGGAGGCGAAAACTGCATACCTGAAGACGGAGGCCAAAAGAATCTCTCAGGACGTCGTGCAGATTCTGTCGAAGCATGTGACCATTGTAAAGAACTAGGGGCATCTTGTAAGTGAAAGCCGCAAAATTTCCACGTGTGCTTGTTTTGATCGGTGCTTTCTTGCTGGGTATCATGATTTCTTTTTCTTTCTTTACCTGATGGGTGTAACTAGTCTTATGTGCTGCTATGAATCTATGTATTTATGAATGAGATTGATGAAATCATGTCCTATCTAAGAAGTCATTACTCTTTATTTGTTGTCTGTCCAAAGAAAAGTTTCATGCGCTTATGAGGAGATGTCAGTTTCGAAGCTTCGGTTGCATGTTTTTTCTCTGATCTACATGAGATCGGTCCAGTTTGGTGCAACTTCAGAAAAGCACATAAAAGATATCTTTAGGGGCCAATCTCCACTCCGGACTGCAAATGATCACTGCTTATACTTGCATATGAACAAATTAAGAGCAGTATGAATCAATTATCAAGGTCTTAACTAGAGCCATTTTTTTCCCGTATAGACTATACTAGACTAAATCAATGAAAGGGCCAAGCATAGGTTAGAGATATTAGGCTCAATGGTGAGGCAGGGTAGAACCCAACATAAGGCCAGTAAACCTTGCCCGAGCCTGACATCACATGAGGGACTTGGTACATTTTTTCCTAAGCAAGTTCGAGTTTGGACGGTTTTGAATGAGCGGAAATCCAAGTGAACATGAACATAGTTTTAGTGCTTGTCTGTAGAAACATTTGTGCCATCAATGAAAAAAATAGTAAGGCTGGACATCTATGCAACTTGCATGAGGAAGAGTTCTAGGAAGGTTAGCAAGAAGCATCGCGTGATTAGTCTTTTCATATTGATATTACATTGACTACCGACGAATGATGGTGTATATTCATGAAAGTAATTGTTTACCCCCGAAGTTCCATGATAATACAAAACTATCATTTGTGCTATATAAATTAACTATTGTTCATCTAAAATTGAAAGAACTCCATTCCTTGTGAGTAAGGAACCGTTGCAAATTGTGTTATGAGTTGAGCTAAAGCAATCTGGGCTTGAAATTTTGGTTTCTTCTACGTGTTCGCAAAGCCATCTTATAACTTTACTTGCTCATCTCTATAAACAACCTTGGCCACCACCACAAGCTCAGAATTCACCAAGAAGACCAAAATATGGTAACGTTTCTATTCTCAGAATAGTTTTTGTTTAGAAACAAATTTTCTATTTATGTTCCCCAAATGAGTTTCTAAGCAAAAATCGCATTTGCTAACTATACAAAATTTCTATTTATAAAACAGAGAAAGAATAGAAGTGCGTTTAGTACAACCTTAAATATTTCTATTCCCAAAAAATTTTGTTCCCAATTTTTCATTTAATTTATAAAATGTCAATTATAGTTGATTATATAAAGTTCTTGAAAGGGGAAGGTGGAATTGGAATCATAAACTCGTGCTTTTTAAATTAAAGAAAATATTGTCATTGGCTAATTATTAGAGCGTGGCATGACCTAATAAATAGAATCAAAATATATAATGATACAGAATTGGATGATCTAAATATGATTAATAGAAATGCTACCAAGTACTAATAAACAACCTTACGAAAGTTGAAAATACAAAATTATGGAATCTTAGACATATTGACATGTCTTGCCATTTTATTGCAATATTTGTCCTACCGTTTCTCGAGACTCACTGCGGTAACAGAGGAGGAGGAAAGGTGTCAGCGACTCCATTGTCTCTGGTGACCATTGATTGATTGATGCAAGGAGGAGGACAACTTTCGTGAGATAGAGAAATTTCACGAGATAGAGAGAGGGAGAGAAGAGAGAGAGGAGAGAGAGAAAGATGTCCCGCGATGCAAGAGGTAAAAGGATGAGAAATTATTTTTTTAATTTTTTTGGGAATAATTATTTATTTATTTATTTTGCTGTTCCAAATCTATTTCTGAGAATAGAAAAACTAAAAAAATGAATTTTTACTATATTTTTATTTTTAGAAAAAGAAAAAAAAAGAAATAGAGAAATCAAAGCGTTATCAAACTTGCCGTAAATTAATGCTTCTGGATAGTCATTGATCCATTAAATGTTTATTAACATGAATCGACCTCTTGGCAAAACATATCCTGCACTTCACCTTGGGTAGAATCAACGAATGTCGCATTACTAATGGTACAGGGAAAATAATAGATGCTGTCCTAATTATGTGAGCTTTTGTTCCATTGGACGAGGGGCGGGATGGCAAAAGCGCGGTTTCGCTGATGTCATCGGGTGCTAAAACGGCACGTGCTGTTCTGGGACTGGGGATTGGGTAGGGCAGGCCTCCCTTATCCGCTGCGGAAATTCCGTGGCATCGAAGAGGCAATTTTGGGACCGTGATCTTGAGTTCCACCCAATAAAAATCCACCACATGCCTAACTTTTTCCCCATTTAAATGAAGGATATGAAAATTGTCTGTCTATAAAATTGCCTGACAACAATTTATCCTTTGAATGCGAATTTTTTCGATTTTACTTGTATTGCGACATTCTCTTAGAACCTGGCTCCTTAAATAAGTGAAAATTTAAATTATCTAATTACACCTCTTTCATTAATATTACCAAAAAATTGTAAATATATGTTAATCAATAACAAGTTTGACGTATTGTAAATGCATAGAAGTCACGTGAGTAAAGAGACTACGTTAGTTTTCAAAACGAAAACTTGTTAATATTGTTTGGACAAAAAAAAATGCGGGGTGTTGAATTTGGCATAAGGCAAAGTCTCCAAAATATCATTGTTCCTCGTGTACCTAGAGAGTATGTGTCAGAGGAAGAGAGTACTTGCAGACATGTCGTGTTACGTGATGATGAAGCGTGGAGTATTTCAATATTCAAGCACATAAATTGGCATATCACTTCAAAAACTTTGTTAATTAAATGGTCATGGTTATGGTGGCATTTTTTTTTTTGTGAAAATGTTTAATTCTCCATTGATGCAAAGGTACTTTTTGCATCAAATTATTGTCCCTGCCACTGCCGTGTGTCATCGAGAACCATCAAGAGTATTATCGCCGTGAACATTGCAACCCCAAATCCACCGCGTGCCAGTCGCCATCTCCATCCTATCCTTTTAGACTTTACAATATTTGATGGCTATTTACGGATAGATTTTGTTGTCTAATTGCTTTAATGAGATTTAGACATTATCAGGGCATTTTTGATTGCCTCAATTTAATTACTGATTTGATCCATAAAGCCGGCCCGGTAAGTACTTCCACCTTGTCTTTTAAGTATCATTCTCCACAAGTTGGACCGAGGAATTAAGCGCAATTGTAAGATCCAATCCAATTCGCTTAATGATCACTTATATGATGGTTAATTGTAGTTGACTTCTATCACGTTACCACGGCTCTTGCCTTATAAATAATTTCTTTTTTATATGAGCGATTATAGTATTTTTTTTTAAATGGGGTCTGAAAATTTTCCATTAGGTTTTTTTTTTTTTGGTCGAAAAACGGGTGATTTCTTGCATTCATTCATACAAAAATTACAAGACAAAGGTAAATAAACTTGAACATAGAATATCCCTAAGAGGCTGGGGATGGTAAGACATCCAATTGAGGGGGAGTTTTTCGGTTCGATGTGCTTTTGCTATCCAATCGGCAGCTCAATTTCCTTCTCAGGGGCAATGGGTTGTCTGTGCTTGGCTGAATTGGGCTAGAATTCTTTTTCCTTCTTGGACTAATTCCTCACTTCCCAATATGCATCTTCACGGCCCAATAAGCTCTCCACTACAATCAAGTTGTCACTCTCACATACGTAATGTACCGTTTCCTTCTAACTTCCCCACACGTGAGTCTCTTGGATTTGCTTCAGAAACTTCATACCTTTTACAGTAGCTAGGGTTTCGGCTTGAAGAGGAGTTTCCGCTCGGATCTCGCATGCGAAGCCTCCCTCCACCATGCCGCTCGAGTTTCTAAGTGTTCCAGCAATCGAACTTGGGATTTCGCCCCCCGCCCAAGATGCATCTACGTTTAATTTCAGGTTTGGGTTTGTTGGGGGCAACCATTTTGTATCTTCCTTTCTAGATCTGGATCTTGATTTGCTGTGGTGTGGGTTCCATTTGATGTAGGTGGTGGCATGGGCTCTCGCCTCCTCTAAGATGGCTGTGGGATTCGGTTGAAGTCCTCGGAAGATGGTATTATTTCTCGCTTTCCACATAAACTAAAGGATTGTTGCGACTTCCTCTGTTTCTGGTGAGATTCCGGTTGCTGGTATTGGAGTTCGGTTGTTGTCTTCAAAGAGATCGAGCAACCACTTGTCTGCTTTGGGGACATTTTGTGAGCTGTTAAGGTGGTGCAAGGCTGGGTTAGCCCATATTCCTCCTATCCAGCTGCATGAGAAGAGCAGGTGTTCAATCGTCTCCAGGTACTTGGAGCAGAGCGGGCATATTGGGTCAGGTAAGACTTTTTTCTTGTAAAGTTTTCCACGCATTGGTAGGGCATCTTGACACATGCTCCATAGGAAGGTGCGAATTTTGGGAGGTGTTCGGATATTCCATAAGTTCATCCATAATTTTCTCGGTGGTTGGAATGATGTTGAGGCTATGTTTATGGCTGCCTTGAAAGACTTGGATCGCTCATTATTATAGCCACTCTTGACTATATAGCCTCCAGTTTTGTTTGATGTCCAGTGTAGGGTGTCTGCCTTGGGGAAGGGACTAATGGGGGTTGCTAATATCTCCTCAACAACCTTTTCTGCATAGAGGTTCTGCAAAGTTCACTCTTTCCACATTCTGGAGTCAGTATTTATTAGTTCAGCCACTTTGTGCGGCTCATCCCTATTTGCAGGCCCTCCAATGATGCTAGAGGGTAGCCACTTGTCTTCGCGGATTTTTATAGTATTGCCGTCCCCCACAACCCATCTAAACTCAGGTTCTATAACTTCTCTCCCACTTACTATACTCTGTCATCCCCATGACGGTCGAAGCCCTTTTTTGGCTTTCCAAAAATCCCTATCCGAGAAGTATAAACCTCTGAAAATCTGACTCCATAAAGCTAAAGGATTCTGATGTAATCTCTAGGCTTGTTTACCCAACATGGCTCTATTCAAGGTTTGCAAATCTTTAAATCCTAAGCCTCCTTCATCTTTTTTGAGTTTCATCACTTCCCATTTTTTCCAATGCATACCCTTTCTGACATCGCTTTGTTTCCACCAAAATGATGCAATTCTTCTCTCTATAGCATTACAAATAGAGTTTGGTATCTTAAAAATCGACATGGCATACTTGGGGATGGCTTGCACTACACTTTTTTTTTTTTTTATATCAATGTTTCTTTTCCTGCTTTTGAGAGAAATTTTTCTTTCCATCCTTCCATCTTCATGTTGATTCTAGCCAAGATCCAGCTAAACATGTCTTTCTTGGACTAACCCTAGTTAGATGGTATTCCAAGGTACTTCCCGGTCTTTTCTGTAATCGGAACGCGTAGTTCCTAGGCCATATTCCCCTTCAAGCTCTGTGGACAGCCACTACTGAAAGCGATTCCAGATTTGTTTAGGTTGACGGCTTGACCCGTTGCATAGCAGTATTGGTTTAGAATTGCTACCAGGCTTTGACATTCTCTAACCGTTCCATCCAAAAAGAATATTGTATCATCAGCAAATAACAAGTGGGATAATGTTCGGCAGTGCCTGTTTAGAGTGAGTCCCTTTAGGCTTCCATCTGCTTGTGCTTTGTGCATCAACCATGATAACACATTTGCTACTAATATAAATAGGTAAGGTGATAGTGGGTCTCCCTGTCTAATGCCTCTTGTGGGGGTAAAAACCTGCGTGGGTTCTCCATTCACTTTCGTGTAAAACGACACCGTTGTGACACACTTCATGATTAGATTGACCCATCGTTCGCAAAAGCCCATTTTCAGCATACAAGCTCTCAAGAAGTCCCATTCAATCCTATCGTACGCCTTCTGCATGTCTAGTTTAAGAATGGCTTGGAACTTCTTTCTTCTCTTTTTAATCTTCATTTGGTGCAGTACTTCCTGTACAATGAGGATGCTATCTTGAATTTGCCGGCCTTGAACAAATGCGCTTTGTTTTGTCGCTATTAACTCTTGGAGCCATGGTTTTAGTCTATTTGCCATCACTTTTGAGATAATCTTGTAGCTGAAATTGCATAGACTAATAGGCCTAAACTAGCTGATTTCCTCAGGATTTTTAACCTTATGAGTTAGAGAGATGTGAGTCAAATTCAAGTTTGGGTCCAAGGTACCTGTGTCAAAGAAATTCTGGACCAGGTGGAGTACATCTTCCTTGATTTCTGCCCAATAGCTCCTGTAGAATTGCCCATTCATTCCATCCGGCCCTGGGGCTTTTGTTGCTCCTAGTTGGAATACAGCTTCTTTAACCTCCTCCATTGTGATGATGGCCATCGATCTTTCATTTGCCTCTTCTCCGATTGAACTCAAGCATTGATCAAGGATAGGTTGGAAGTTCCAGGGTCCTACCGATTCATATAGATTTTGATAGAAGTCCCTTATATGATTTTTAAGAGAAGTTGGTTCTCTATACCAACTCCCTTCATCAGTCTTCAGCATTGTTATCCTGTTTCGATGCCTTCTCTAGATTGTTGTTGCGTGAAAATATTTGGTATTTTTGTCGCCCCACTACAGCCACTCAATACGTGATCTCATCTCTCAGTACATTTCCTCTTGTTTCCATAGCTTTTCGATTTGTTCCACCATCTTCTTGCTTTCTTCTTTGTTAGTTTCTGTTCTTGGTTTGTTGTTTATCTCTGTTAGTTTCCTTTTTAGCCTTTTTATCTGGTATGATGCGTTGGAGAATTTCCCCCGATTCCTTAACGCTATTTTTTTTTTTTTTTATACTTCTTGGAGTTTTGCTGGGAAACTTAGTAGCTGAAACTGTTCCTCTTGCCATGTGCTTCTAATTATTTCTCCATATTCCTGTTCTTCCAGCCACTAGGCTTCAAACTTGAAAGCCTTTTTTCTTTTGCTTTGCAGCGAGTATAAGCGGAGCAAAAGCGGGCTGTGATCGGATCCCACGGCAGGTAGCGCCAAACATTTCTGTATTCAGAAAGGCCACCCTCCACTCCATGGTACATAACACTCTATCTAGCCTTTTCTTCACTAGTGCATCGCCTTCTCTCTTGTTTATCCACGTGTAAGCGCATCCTTTGCTTTCCATGTCCATGAAGGAACAATTGTTTGTGAACTCCCGGAAAGCCATAATTCTGTGATGATCAGCCTCTCGCATTCCTTATTTCTCCCAATTATACATAATTTCGTTAAAATCCCCCTCATACAAATCCACGGGAGTTGGTTCGCAAAATGAAAACTTTTTATTTGTTCCCAAAGTGCTAACCTTTCTTGAAAATTTATGGATGCATGGAGGAATATGATTCTCATATGTTTCTTGCTTTCCAGTTCTTTACAATCTAAATCAATGAGTTCTTTTGAGCTAAAATTCACTTGGATTTCTACCTCTTCTAGCCACATAATAACCAAGCCTCCTGCAATTCCTACTAGCTGTGCAAGATGAGAGTATGAGAACTTGAGCCGTCTTCTTACCCTTTCCACCAGCAACTTTTTGTTTTTTGTTTCCATTAGAAAAACTAGGTTGGGCCTTTCTTGAGCCGCTAAGGCTCGAAGCTCTTAAACCGTCAAGGGACTGCTCGGCTCTTGACAGTTCCAATTCAAAACCCTCATGTTGTTGTTGGTGGCTTATTCGAGCTAACCACAAGAGCCCATTCCTTTCCTTCTCTAACCACCTGAACATGGGTATCTAACAGCTCCTCATCTATCAATGCTATGGTAGATTCTTGAATCCTCTTTTGTTTCTTTGTTCTTTTAAAAGTCTAGTTTTTCTTGACGCTTGGCACCTTGTTCTTGTTAGCTTTAGCGACGGATGGTTCAAATATAGCTATTTGCCTGCCTTTGGTTGCTTGTTCTTCTGCATTTGGGCTTGCACTTTCCTCATTCTTAGCTAGTACAAGGCATTCAGGACGTTTTTTGCTTCTAAGTAGATCTGGCATTTGAACTCCTTCCTCTCTCACTACAATTTCCATGCCCTCTGACTGGATTTGCGTTTCAGGGACTGATTCCTCTTCTTCTTGCTGCAAGTTAAGTGCTCCATAGAAAGCCTCCCAATGTGGACTTTTCTCTCTTACTTCAGCCTTCAGCCAAGGTCCATATTTTCAAGGTTTGTTCTCAGCCCATTTTGTCATCTCATATGGGATTTCTTTGCAATATGATGCATAGTGGCCTATTCTCCCACATGAGTAATAGTAGTGGGGTAATTGTTCATACTTAAATTCCACCCACAGCAATTTTCCTCCTAATTTCACAATGGTTCTATATCTCAGGGGAGCCGTTAAATCCACTTCCACCTTCACTCGTTCTGTTTTGTAAGTTACTCCCTTTGTTTGGAGTTGAATTTCAAGGACCTTCCCTATTTTCGTAGCCAAATGAGAGTAAACCTCTCTTAGGATCCATCCTGAGGGTATCCCTGCTATTTGGACCCAAAATGCACACTTGGTAAAATCATAGCAGTGCTCTAATATATCAGCCACACATTGTTTCAACACCAGTAAGTTGCTTGCAAACGACCACGGTCCCTAACTTCGGACTTTTTCTTTTTCATCTTTTGTTTCAAACAAAAACGAGTAAAACCCTAGTTCTTTTTTGTTATAGGTTACTTTGTGTCGGTCTTCCAAGCCCTCTTCATGGTATTTTGGAAAGCCTGGAAATTCACATTTGGCTTGGAAAAGAGTTTGCCATAGAGGGTCAACATACATTCTCTTCTTTTTTCAACTGGGATTTCACATTTCACATTTACGATATCATCTTCCGACCACAAATGGCCCAAACTTCTACATAGCGTTGCCAGACGTAGCGCAGTTTCATTTTCCTTCTCCATATTTCTTTCTTGTGGGCGATAAAGGGAGGAGACTTACTGTTAAGATTCCGGTTTACAGCTTGTTTTGAGGGGAACTCTTGGGGGAGAGTGTCGCTGAGATGCTGTAGCCAGCGCTCGAGAGGATTTCCGGTGTGGGTTTGTACAATCGGTCAATGGAACAGTGCCACCTGCCAGCCGAAGTCTTGGGGTGTCGTATTCTGCTTTTTGGAGTAGCTCAACTGCGTTTTGGAGATTTCCTTCCAGCTAAAATTGTGATGCTTCCAAGTCGTAGGAGCAGAGGGTGTTGGTGCAAAACAGAGGAGGGAACAATGGGTGTTTGTGCATTAGGGTTTGGGGTTTTGGGGCTTCACGAGTTTTGGAGGAGAAAAAGGTTTCCCTTTTTTGATGAGGGTGATGTTTCTCTCCATTGGAAAGAAGGTTAAGGAAATTCAGGGGGGTTCTTGAGGTTTGTTGATGCTATCACCCATTACAGGGATAGAGATGTTGCTCTACCCAGGTGGAGAGGGAAGAAGCTCTTCCGAGGGAAAAATTGTACCTTCCCGTTCTTCTCCCCGCGCCTTGACCTCTTCCTTTCATTTAAGTCTTCATGTTGATGGGATAGGATAGACTTGGGGCACGCGACGAGGGGAAAGCAAGGCCACGTGGCGGCGCCCCTCCACCCGCCAGTTCACTTTCGACGGTCGTGATGGAGCCCCTCCCTGCCTATGTAGCACCGACACGCGACACGACACGAGTGTCCGACATGATACGACACGTCGACACGTCATTTCTAAAAAATAGAGAATTCCAACACGTTGCGACACGTTGTATATTAAATAAATATTTTTATTTTTAATTAATTTGATTCAAATTCATCAATAAATAATTAATTAAAAAAGAGCCTATAATAAATTTATACTAATAATATTAACAAATCAATTCATTTGAAATTCGAAAGGTATATTCATAATTAATGCGAAACATTTTTTTAATTTTAACAAAAGTTATCGATGAAACTAAAAATTAATAAAAAATTAAAATCAATTTATTTAAATAAATCCATAATTTTCTATGATAACCAAAATTTATCATTATTCAAAATTTAATATTTTTATTTTTCGAAATTATTTTTTAATTTCATTTATTTAATTTTCCGGTTAAAAAACAATCCCCAAAATCCACCCCTTCTTCCGTTCGTCATTTTCCCTCCACCCCCACGTTTATTTTACTTTTTCCCTCCCCCACTTGACTGTGACAGGTGAGCTGTCACTTCCCCCTCTCACGCCATCAGACCTCTTTTCTTATTTTTTTGGATTTCTTTATGAAAAACTCTAGCGAGCCGCCAAGCCCTCCTCTTCCTATCCTCCTTGCCACACTGCACGACCCCTTCCCTCCTCTCCTCTTCCTCTCGTCGCCGATCCATCGCAACAGTGGCGGCCCTCACCTCTCTGCCATCTCTCGCCGTCGCGGTGGTCCGTTCGTGGCTTCGTCTCGCCAGCGGAGTTTGCCTTCTCTTTCTTTCTCTCTGTTCGGCTCTTTCTCTAGCCGTCTCTCGCCGTCGCGATGGTCCGTTCGTGGCTTTGTCTCGCCGGCGCTCGCGGCCTCTGCTCCGTCTCGCCGGTGCTCGCAACCTCTGCTCCCTCGCCTCCATTAGTCTTCCGGACACGAGTCGACACGCGTGTCGATAAAAGTTGACCGCGTGTCGGAAAATCAGACACGCGTTGACCGCGTGTCCGACCGTGTCCGAGCATGTCCACGTGTCCGACGCACTCTGACATGTGTCGGACACGACACGGAAGCATGGACAACATGGACAACGTGTCCATGCTTCATAGCTCCCTGCAACCTCGAAAATCACTGCCCCAAAATCATTCTCTGTCTCCATGCTCTGCTCTAACTGGATGTGGACCCCTAGGGGTGGGTTCCATGGAATTAATAAGAGGGTATCAACCAAGAGAGAGGACGAAAAGGTTGCGTTCTTAAGTGATGGGGGCAACAAATCAGATCTCGAGCGAAGAGAAGAAATGCGTTTGCATTTTCCAATGGGTCCTTTTATTGTTTAGGAGAAAAGAGAGAGAGAGAAAAGAGCACACAGGACCACGTGTGAAATTTAATGTGTTATATATTTAATTTAATATGTGTATGGATAATCTTCCATGACATGCTACCGTGTAAATGATTTTTAATGCAAATTGGCCGGAAATGACTATTTATAAATTTTGTGCGAAGTTTGAGAATTAAATCAATAATATTTGAAATGTTTAGGACTTGAAATCTGTATCAATTAAGTTTGCGGCAGATTAGATAATTTTCAATTTTTTGTTGTTGCCAAAATCTTTAAAAATTTGTATTGCTGTGATAAAAATTTGAGGGGTTTGATTGTAAAAGATTTAGGACATTGGTGTCATCTGAGGGTTCTTAGATGGTGTTATTTTCCAAAAGATAATGATAACATAAAAACAAAATTGAATCGAAGGAGCTACAACAGGTGAATATGGAAACAACGTACGAACAGACAAGAGTGCGGGGACGGAGCAATTATCGTTATAGCGTGTAAGGGTACACTTATCACGCTTTCTCCCTTTTCTCCTTTTTACCTTTTTTTTTTTCAAAATTTTTAAATATAAAGTGAATTTTTATAGCAATACATTGGCGATCCTAACTAAACGGCCTTTTTCCAAATATATTTAGGTCAAGGTTCAACGAAGCTGACGTTGAATCTATAAATTATTCATAAGGAACAAACCCCCCAAGTATTGCCTCCATTGGTGGCTTGATTGGCAAACACGACACATTTAATGAAGGAATAATATCATAAAAAACATTAACTCGGCATACCATCAAAAATCCCAAACTAAAATATTTATGATGAATTTACCACCAATTAGTTACTATTAGATTGAATTAATATTATGAAAAATCATAAACTAGTATGCTTATGATAAATGGAGTGTAAGACTCTAAATTGATATGTCCATCAATTATCATTTGTTATCCAACTCATCAATTTGATGATAAAATTTAACGAAAACCAACGATAGATAAATTAGTCACAAACGTACTGATTTGAGGTTTTTAGTAGTCAATTTTTATTTTTATTTTTATGAAATTTTATGTGACATTAAGCATTTAATAAATGACAAAATTCATACATAGATAAAGATCACATTCATATGAATCAAATAAGTAAAAAAAAAACATATAATTATTGTAATTGTATTCAATTTTCGTCGGAAATCATTAGTCATGGTAGTCGGCTATTCTATAAGGCACCACTAGCACTAACATAAATGATTTTATATTTTTAATTATTTTTCTGATTTTTCTTTTTGTCCTTCATTCCCTACTGTCGCCATTTTCTTTATGTATGGCGATTTTTTTTAATTTTTTTATTATATTTCAATTTCATTTTGATTTTGGTGAGGGAGACGGTCCCTTCCTTGTGGGCGTTGGTCATTGATGCATGGATGGAAGCGTCATCGTTCAAAACGATGGAGCTGGCGGGCGGCGGTGGCGCCACGTGTCCGCGCAAGCAGGAGGACAGAAGGCGTAGCACGTGTACGTGAGTGGGGTCCAGAACGCAGGTGGGCCCCACGCATCGCCAAGGCTAGACGCGGTGGGAGATGTCGTTGTGGAGATCGCCGTCCTCGAATTTGCCATTGCGTGTTAAAGAACATTCGACGACGACCAATTAACATATCCACTTTTTAGGAACATTAAATACAAACACACGAGTTTTTGTTTTTGATGGTTTTATGTGATAGGCTTAAGGCCCGTCCGCCCATGTTGGGTCTGAAAGCCCAGCCCACAAGATTAGGGCCCATGGATGAAGGGGTACGTTCCTTTCTGTTGGAGAGACGTATAAAAGGAGAAAGAGAGAGGGAGGAACACAATTGTTGGCATAACGTGCGTTCCTCTCCCTCTCTCCCTCCAAAAGGAAAAACAGTGCGCAAAAGGCGACGCCGTCTTCCCTTTAAGGCCAATTGACGTCATCGGATCGAACATGATCAGTTTCTCTTCCTCAATCTTCAGCATTGGTATTTAATCTGTGATTAACAAGGTACGCTCGATTCTGTGGTGTGCTTTAGGATCGGTGATACATGTTTTTCCCGGGCTTGTCTTCCGCATTCGTTTTTAGGAGTTCGATTTAGTGTCGAATCCGATTTTGGGAATCTGTTTTTTAGGCGTGCTCGACATTGAAGGCAGCCATTAATGGCGCCTGAGATTTGTCATCTCCGGCCGACGTCGGCCTACCCTCCTCGGCCATAGGTTGTTTTCGAGCGCATGAGTTGCAGAGGCGTAGGGGGAAGAAGGGGGAAGAAGGAAGAAGAAGATGCGAAGAGAGAGGGGTTGGGCTAGTTTGCGCGAGCTGGGCCATGGGGCTTGCACAAGGGAGAGAAAAGAGGGGGCTGGGCTGGCTTATTTTTCCTGTTTGTTTTTTCCTGTTTTTATTTGTTTTTTTTTGTTGTTTTATCTTTTTATTATCTATTTATCCGAAAAATAAATTAAAAACTTAACTAATAAAATAAAATAAGCCTAAATAAAATTAAGGCGTCAACACAAGAAAATAAAAGCATTGAGATCCGATCGAGGTTGAGAATATTTATCGATGAGTTCAGAAAATTATGTGATAAAAAAAAAAGAATAAAAAGACAGTTGTCTATTCCATATGCTCCTCAACAAAATGGTGTTGTAGAAAGAAGAAACTGAATCCTACTGAAATGGTTGGGTCCATGATGGCGCATGCTAACTTACCTATCACTTTTAGAGTGATGCGTTGTTAACTTCTGCCTATATACTTAACCGAGTGCCTTCCAAATCAATTACTTTCACTCCATATGAGTTATGGACAGGTAGAAAACCGGACTTAAGTTTTCTTAAGCCATAGGGTTGTGCAGCCTATATTCATGAGTCCTCTCACAAGTTTGAGAAATTGGATCCCAGAGGAAAGATGAGTATTTTAATGAGATACTCCGAACACTCGAAAGGTATGTGTTCATAGGTGAGCAGGAAAGTGGGAGTATAACTGAATTTGAATCACGGGATGTCACATTCTTGAAGGATGAATTTCCTAAGAAGAGCGAAATATGTGAGGATTACTCCCTATTTGAAACCTTGGATCAAGATAATGATATTAGTGGAGTTCATCCAAGTGGGAGTAATATGAGAAGTGATGAATTGAATTCAACTCATTCTCAATTACAACCACATGATGAGACGACATCATCATTATCTAATCAAAGTGGGAGCATTATGGGGAATGATGTGATAAGTGTACAATCTCCCATACGATGAACAAGTCTCCAAAGTATTCCTTGTCGAAGTTTTAACATTGAAGGGGAAACTTTTATGATTGCTCCACAAGATGAGGATGAGCCAAGAAATATTAATGAGGCTCTGAATTGCCCTAATAAGGAAAAATGGATTCATGCAATGGAAGAGGAAATGGAGTCAATGAAATCAAACCAAGTCTGGGAATTGGTTGATCTTCTAAAAGGACGCAGAGCTATTGGGAACAAGTGGGTTCTCAAAATAAAGCGAAAGGCTGATGGCTCAATAGAAAGGCATAAGGCTCGCCTTGCGGCAAAATGGTATAATCAACAAGAATGAATTGATTATGAAGATACATTTTCTCCTGTAGTGAGATTTACCTCGATTCACATTATTCTAGCAATAGTAGCTAGTATGGATCTTGAGTTACATCAAATGGATGTAAAGATTGCTTTTCTCAATGGAGAATTAGAGGAAGAAATATATATGGAACAACCTGCTAGTTTCATAGTGAAAGGCCAAGAAGAAAAATGTATGTCGACTTTTGAGGTCGATATATGGCCTTAAACAGTCATCAAGACAATGGTATATACGTTTTTCATAATGCCATAATGGCATATGACTTTACAATGATAGATGAGGATCATTGTGTATATATCAAAAGATCCAAAAATCAATTTGTGATTATATCATTATATGTTGATGATATACTAATTGCCGGAAGCAATATGGAGTCTGTTAATACTGTCAAGAGTTGGTTGTCTTCCAACTTTGAGATGAAGGATATGGGTGAGGCTGCATACATTCTTGGAGTTAAGATTTCAAGAGATCGTTCGAAGAGATTGTTGTCTCTTTCGCAAGAAACATATATAAATAAGCTTCTTGAACGATTTCGTATGCAAGATTATAAACCCATAGACACTCCTATTGCAAAAAGTGAAGGATTGAGCCATAGACTGTGTCCAAGGACTCCACAAGAGAAGAAACAAATGAAACACGTTCCTTATGCTAGTGCTGTTGGGAGCTTGATGTACTCTATGATGTGTACAAGACCTGGCATATGTTTTGCAGTTGGAATGGTGAGTAGATACCAATCCAATCCAGGTCCAGCACAATAGAAAGTCGTTAAGAGAATACTGAGGTATCTAAAGGGGACTACTGATTATACGCTGAGTTATTAAGAAAAGGATCTGCGACTCTAAGGCTATTCTGATGCTGATTGGGGAGGAGATTTAGATGAAAGAAAATCTGCCTCTGGGTTTGTTTTCTTACCGAATAATGGCACCATATGTTGGAGTAGTAAGAAACAAAAGTGTATAGCCTTGTCCACGATGGAAACTGAGTTCATGGCATTATCAGCAGTAATATAAGAAGATGTTTGGCTTAAGAGATTTTTGGATCATTTAGGTGTTATTCGAAGTGCTGCAGATTCGTTATTGGTTAACTATGATAGACAAGCAGCAGCAAACGCGTACACCAAAGATCCAAAATATCATGACAAGACCAAACATATAGATACCAAGTATAACTTTGTCAAAGATATGGTTGCACGAAAAGATGTGAACTTACAGTACATATTACGCATAGATTGGTATCAGATCCTATGACAAAGCCAATACCTAGAGATGTGTTTTGTGGCCATATGAAATCTCTAGGATTGCGTAGAGGCTGATGTACTGAATATTGTAATTTCCCTAAGTGTTCACATTTGATGAATTTGCGTGTTTTCATCATTAATGCCTATGAATCTTTATTTGATCTTTATGCATCTTAATGCTCAGTGCATTACTTTAAGTTGAGAAAGTATGTCGAACAGATATAAGATTAGCCCACTCACATGGGTAATCGCCTCTATTTACTGTGTGATAAATAGAGATGATATTGTTTTTAAGCTTATTATCTAGGTGATAATCGAAAGCTCAAGCTTAAAACACGTATGTCGCCTTAACTGAGTGTTAAGATGAGGACATAATACTTACGATGTCCGAAAGTAAAATACCCCACATATTTTACTTTATCTGTCTAAGATGCTAGATGTGAGTTCTGATGAATTTTGTGAATGAGTAGATAAGTGAACTCAAGTTAGACATTGGGTATGTCTAAACTATCATTTGTACGATATTGAAGGTGTAGACATACGCTCCATGGGAAAGGAGTTAATACCGTAATACGTATTTCATACTACGTATGCATGAGACGACCAATAAAAGTGGCAAAAGTTTGATCTCAACTTTTATGCCGTGTGAGACTCTTGAGGAAAAGAGTTCCTCAATTTTTAGTCCCCTCATGACTCTTACTTATTCTCAAGATTTCTATTTAGTGTTTGCTATCTTAGGATGTTGCCAATGGTCATGAGTTGATTTGATCTAATGGGACATTTCTAGAAAAGCAAGCTGAACTGAAATTGAGAGTTTGAAGGAAAGAGGAAAATCAAATTTGGAGAATCACATTGTAGTTTGTATTCATCGGTTAACCAATTATGACTGTCTTTGGGATAATCATAATTGTGAATACAATATATATATATATATAAATATATATATATATATATATATTTATATATCATTGTTTAAAAGAGATCAAGAGAGATATAAATATGATCGATCGATCTAGGGTATTGCATATTAAATCTACTTAGAGTGTGATGCCCATTACGAGCTGCTATATATTCCTCACAGATGTATGGCAACGAGCTCTCAAAGTATGCTGGTCGCACGGATTATTCACCGGTATGAATATTGAAGAGAGGTAAAGAGAATCATGTTTGGCCCACCATGTGCGAGTGGGAGATGATGGTTTTATGTGATAGGCTTAAGGCCCGTCCGCCCATGTTGGACCTGAAAGCCCGGCCCACAAGATTAGGGCCCATGGATGAAGGGGTACGTTCCTTTCTGTTGGAGGGACGTATAAAAGGAGAAAGAGAGAGGGAGGAACACAACTGTTGGCATAACGTACGTTCCTCTCCCTCTCTCCCTCCAAAAGGAAAAACAGTGTGCAAAAGGCGATGCCGTCTTTCCTTCAAGGCCAATTGACGTTATCGGATCGAACAGGATCAGTTTCTCTTCCTCAATCTTCAGCATTGATGTTTAATCTGTGGCTAACAAGGTACGCTCGATTCCATGGTGTGCTTTAGGATCGGTGATACATGTTTTTCCTGGGCTTGTCTTCCGCATTCGTTTTTAGGGGTTCGATTTAATGTCGAATCCGATTTTAGGAATCCGTTAATCCCAACAGTTTTAAAAGGCTTTGCTTCCTTCACATTAGTTATCGGTGCATCTTTATTTACTAAAGTGTCCTTTTCTGTAAAAAGAAGAATTTGTCCAAGCGTGGAATCCTAAATTTTTCACACCTATCTAAAACGCTTAAAACCAATTAAAAACCAAACCCCCTAAGCTATGGATACTAAAATAATTTACAAGAAAGGAGCGATTTGATTTTTCTTTTAAAAAAAAACATTTTAGGTTTTGCTTGAAGTGTATAAAGGGTATTTACAAAAAAAAGAAGCACGTAAATTATCATCGATTCAAAAGTGACGTTTTTTTTTTTTATATTTTCCGCTTTATAAGAACGAATCAATCTGGGTGTATATAATTGAGAAAATGAAAAGATGATGTTCATGGATTGAATAGATATCGAGTTTCGGTATAAACTTTTATTAATGGCCAAGTCCCATTTTCTTTGGATTTGGTTGCAATATGGAGGTGATGTCACTCTTTGGTTGAATTAAAGAGATATCATGCACCTAATTAATGATTCATTGTTGCGATTGTACACAAGTAGAGAATTAATAATAATGGGTAAGCCAAGGGGCATATGTGTCCTTTGACCGAGGACCGACCCTCGTGGGATACATCTTTCCGCCGGGAGGTGTTACCGTTTCTCGTGATGTGAGAACAGCCGTTGCATCCATTTACCTTTAACTACTTGGTTAACGTCATGAGCAGGGGCTGTTTTTTGCTGGCTCCACAATGCATGTGATGAATGTCTGCTTCTTTCTCCATTTATTACTACTGATTTTTCCGTGGATAATAGTTATCGGATTATTCATTGTAGATCATGGACTGACTCCCCTGACAATAATAGTCGAGCAACGTCCATCTTTGATTACAAAAACTGATCTATATCTGGACTGAATATGATAATTAATTTTTGTGAATGATTTCTTGATTTTACCTCATTTCCTCTTCCTTAAACAATAAGAGTAATTGGAACAATCCCACTCCAAATATACATTTTATTGATAAATATACCAGAGCTACCTAAAGTGAAATTGATTTTCTTCAAGTAAATCTGATTTAGTCCAATGGAAAAAATTATTTCACCACATAGATGAACCCATCGTGTTTCATAATATATACTAAGGGAAGTTAATTAGGTTTATACGTAATAGTACCTAATATCAACTTCATTCGATTTGAATACGTATGTGTACGCAATAATTAATACATTATTTTAATTTTTTTTCCTTAAATAAAGTGATTTTAAATTAACAGCTTTAAATACTGATTGTATGGATTAAAATTCATATAATTTGATTAAAAAAAAAGTAGACAGATGCTTCTACCTTTTATCTCGTGTTTTGTTGTGGAGGTTGGATGTCCCTATTCCGGGTCAAGCAAATCTGTATGGAAGCAAAAGCAACGTGAGATTAGCACAAGGCGCGCTATAGTAAGTTTGTATATTTTAGGATTAACCTTAGAGCATAGAGAGCAAAGAATTGCTAAGGAGCGAGATTTGTAATATTAAATGTCTCATCTATAATCGAACTTGAATTTTATCTCACTAGCAAGGTAATATTTTCTTTACATTATCATGATTAGTTTGACGAAAATAAAGTTCCACGTGATTTTCTTTTTCTTCCATGTGAAATAGAAGCAATTTGCATTTGAGCCTATCCATCTTATTTAGAACATTACTTGAGAGTTTCGTTTTAGTCGAACCAGCTAGGAATATGAGTTTTAAATGGTTAAAATATAATCCTCAACTTGCTGACCAGAAACCATTCGGCGATAAGCTTCATAGAATATTTCGTGAAATGGCTCCTTTAGTTAAATCGGAAAAGTTGTGGTGCGGTTTGATGCGGTTGGTGCATATGTTTTTCCGTTGCACAGATGCCCTCGTCGCGGATTGAGTAGAGGCGAAAGGGGTCTTTCTATTTCGAATTACTCCGTCAGGCTTTTCACTTGGCTATTATCATGCACATTCAACCGTAAAGTCACAATCAAAAGAAAAAATGACAGACAGAGAATAGGCAAATTGAATCGTAGAATTGAACTTAATGAGTTACTTGGCCTTAGTTTAGACAGAAGACCCCTATCAAGTGGGACCCAGAACTGCTCCATGTGGTGGCATAAATAGCTAAATTTGTCTCCAACCATGTGGCCTTGTAAAGCTCCAATCGATGTAGCCATGCGAAAAAGAGTACGAATTGCAATAAACTATCTGTACGAATTGCAATCAACTATCTGCAATTTGACCTTGACATTAAGAGGAATTTAGGTAGGTGCACTTGAGCTTGATGAACTTGAAGTGTTGCCTGCTTTAACGTCACCCACCTGTTGCAGGCTGTTCTCTCTCCTGTAGGCGGACTTAGTACCCTGAGGACGAAGGGAGAAATTTAATTCTATATTGAAACCGAAAATTTCTTCTCGTAAAAGTACACAGTTTTTCTTGAAAGTAAATGACACTCACTTGAAAGATTGTCCCAAGCTTCTTCAAAGCTTTAGCACGAAGCTTGAGAACATCCCCGGAAATAGTAGTGTCTTTAAGAACCTGAAACAACAAAAAGAACAATTAGATTATTTTCCTATTAAATGACACTAGTTTGAGTCAGCTTATGTTGTCCTACTGTTTATCATACTGGAAAGTCATTAAAATTTCATGTCTGCTTTTGGCCAAGCATGCCCTAGAAAGCATGTGACATATCACCATCACAATACAAGCATTCTGAGCCAGAACCACAACTTGTAATAAACATTGCAACTGACGTCTAGCTCGATTAAAATATATCAGAAACAAAAATATGTAAACTATCGAGCATATAAAACAAATTGGCAGGAAATAGGAAGAAAACAATCTGAAATTTCAACAGTGGTCCCTCCTCCACTGATTCAGCGGTCACCGAGGTACTGAGTGATGATCCACCTAAGCATACTCTGACCTTTTGTCCATATGTCGACTTGAGGTTCTTAAAATTTAGTTGACTTCTTAAGCAATGCAAGTTTAAAGTAAAAAAGTTCCAGCTTTTCACATATTGTCAGTCATGATTAGCTGGCCGAGGATGGTGTCGCAAGCTTATATAGTTGAGCTATTGAAGATCTAGTACTCACCTCTTGGCAAACATGTGATAAAGTTGACTCTATGTCAACCATGTTGATTTGCCAGAATGAATTGAGCACGGTATCTTTCTTGTCTTCAAGAGTTTTAGGGTGAACCTCCTTTTTGTTTTCCTTTTCCTTCAACTGCTTCATTCCATCCAGTTCATTAATCAAAGACGCAGCACCTACACATTCAAGAAGATATGAGTTTATCGACTGCAGTAGAAGTTCCACAAGAAAGGAAGGACCTTAAGGCCTAGAGATCATGGCGGCATGCATCATTTCCTAAGTTATTGAGAGAAAATACCAGCAGCTGCCATCACTTGCGATCTTATCCAATGCCCCTTATGTCGAACCCACTCTACCGCAAAAGGCAACATCAAATATTTTATGTCCTTCCCAAGTTCTCTAAGAGCTTTTCGCCTGTAGATATAACCAACCGTATGAAGCATGGCTTCTCCAAAAGCTGCAGAAGACAAACAGTCAATGTCAATGCAAATATCATGAGTGAATTAAAAAAAAAAAAAAGCGAGCCTTCAATTGGGCCGAGGAGAGATGTATTCTGTCCTGTGAAAATAGATAAAGCAACATGCATCCTACAGGGAGCTGCATCAGGAAAAAAATACTATAGTGTGTTGCTGTTTGGAATCATATCATGTTCTTCCTCCAGCTTTTCACATGTGTAAAAGATACCATCCAGTAGGACCTTCAGGAGTCTTCACTTTATTTTGGACTTGTTCTAGTCCCGGTAACAGAAGAAAAAATTGCTGCTTCTCACAAGTTAAACCTCGAACTAATAATACATGACGAAATTCAAAGGACACCGAGCCTAATCATTCTCTGACCTTCTCAGTAAACAAGATAAATCTATAGTAGCCAGGTGTTTGCTAGAGAGAGAGGCGAAGGGATAGATATGATATTACAAAATCTTCCTAGAAAGTTAAATTCCAGTGCTTGACCTAGTCTGTTTTATTTGCCTCTGCTCTTTCTCAGGGTGGACGTTAGATCCTATGACAATGTATAAGAGATGATTTTGAATATGTAGACGGTATCCGATGTCTTAAATTTTGAAATGGCGTTTCAGTGTTGCCCAATGCATTGTGAAACTCTTCTGCATGCAATCATTATCAGCATTTGGTCTATGCGTTTTGTTCAAAAATTGTATAAAGTGACCCATGCACGTATGCAACCAAAACGTTCATGAGAGGTAATTCGATATATAAGCACACCCTAGAAGAAGAAGAGTTACCTGCTCTAGAGAGGCGCATTGCTTCAGAATTTGCCCACTTCATAAACTCTTCTCTTCGACCTTCAACAAAAGGTTGAAGGCGATCCTTCAAAATATTTTTAAGTTTCTCTTCCCTTGCATTTTGCAGCGCCTGCACCATAGAAATGGAGAAATAGGTCGAATAAGTTGCATACACTGACAAGTACAGCGGGTGGGTGGACTTTTGGGAGCATTAAAAAATATATAAATGCAGTTTATCAGAGGAGTGTTTATGTAGCAGAAATAGTACCTTCTTTTTTTCCTCGACTTTCCGCGAACGGACTACGGGATCCTGGGAATCTTCTTCAGCTTCAATCCTTGCTGAAGAAACCAACTCTAGCTGCCCAACATAATCCTGGAACAAATCGCTCCCAAAAAGCATGGCAAACACAGCTGATGGGTCCAACATGTTGTCTCTGACAAACACAGCATAATTAAGAAATCTAACATTTGTTTTTCCTTTTCCTTATTGATTCTCAAGAGAAACAAATGAGGAAGAAATCATGATTCCTATAATCTGGTATAAACGAACATGGAAATCAAATGAATGTAGAGAAAAATTCTAGATTAAAAGGAATGGAAACAACTTTGCTCATCAGAGTTTATACACACAAGCAACATTATTTAACTTTTTGTATAGGCTGTCAACTTTTAGAGGCTAGTACTCAAAACAGCTAGGAGGCAAGCAATTTCAGCACTTTTACACCCAAAAGAGCTAAGAAATACAACAAACCCATTTGTGACCGCTATGCATTTCATTGAATATATTTGTATATCCAAAGAAGATCACTATCTCTGAAAATGCTGAATAGAACAGTTGAGTTTAGATATTTGATGGACTTCGGAATGTACTTGTTGTCCAATAAGAAGCATGTGTTAGAAAACGAGGTGTCAAGAAAATTAAGTGACAGCACTTGTATGCATGGCGAAAAGGGTCTGTCTCAGAATTGGTCAGGAGAATAACTTACCAAGTAACTCCTGGCTTTCCCCCCTTGAGGTACGCCTCACGCTCCTCAGGATCACTCAAGACTTGATAACAAATTTTCTGGCGCGTTCATATGATTCTGTTCTTTTATTACTATATTCTGTTTGGTGAATTGTTTGCGAGCGTTATTTTTCTGGAATCGACGTGTGATTTCGTAACAACTGGTATCAGAGCCTGGGTTGGCTAATCGAGAACATCGAGGGTTTTTCGGTGATGTTCGATTGAAAGCAAACATGATAGCGAAAGATAAAATCAGAATCAATAAGTTCGATGGGGAGGATTTCGGATGGTGGAAACTACAAATAGAGGATTATCTTTATCAAAAAGTTCTCTATGCACCACTTGAGGGTTGGAAACCCGAGATGGCGGAAGTGGATCCAACAGCAGAAGCCGGATCGAAAATTCTTGATCGAAAAGCATTAGGAGCGATTCGTCTAGGGTTGACGAAAAAGACAGGGTATCACACCGTGAAAGCAAAAACTGCAAAAGAAGCCATGGATATTTTAACGAATATTTATGAGAAGCCGTCCACATCAAATCAGGTATTTTTGTTGAAGAAACTGGTTAATATGAAGTTATCTGATAGAGGTTCTATGGCAAAGCATATTAATAGTTTCACGCAGGTCACGAGTCAATTGGAATCCGCAGGCATAAATTTAGATATGAAGCTTCAAGCTTTATTATTTTTATGTTCTCTTCCAGAAAACTACAATACCGCAGTGTAGGGAATTTCGAGCACTATGAAGGATGATTTAACTCTTGATGATTCTGTGAGTAGTATCATGGATGAAGAGATGCGAAGGAAAGTCTCAGGTGGAGATAATTTTATGCATCTACATCTTCAACGGCACTTGCAGTGGAGAACCATGGAAGAAGTAAAAGTAGAGGAAATTTCAGCGGGCGTGGCAGATCACAATCAAGGGGTAAGAGACAGGTTGCAAAGATGAGTGTTGGTTTTGTCACAAAACCGGACATCGAAGTTTCGTGTGAAGCCTACAAAAAGAAGCAGCAAGATGAGAATCAAGGTGCTAATGTAGTTAGCGATAAATCTTTGCTAGATAACTTGTGTTCGCCTGCAGGGTTTGACTTGACAACAGATAAATGGTTTATTGATTCTGGCACTTCTTTTCATTGCACCTCGCAAAGAGACATATTTGATAATTATGTCAGTGGAGACTTTGGACATGTGGTTGTGGGAAACGGCCACATGTGTCCAATTGTTGGGAAAGGAACCGTGACTATGAACATCTCAGGTGGAGGACGTCTAGTTTTGCGTGAAACTAGGCATATTCCGGAATTAAAGAAAAATCCGATTTCAATCAGTAAACTTGACTAAGAAGGTTTGATAATAACCTTTGGATGCGGAGAGTGGAAGATAACCTCGGGGGTAAGAGTAATAGCAAAGGGAAAGCGTATGGGTACACTTTACCTTCTCCAAGGAGACAATATCAGTGATATGGTTACAACTACAATGGTTATAGATAATTTATCTACTCTTTGGCATTATCGTTTGGGACATCTTGGTGAAAAAGGTGTAAAGCAGTTACACTCCAGGAAATTGCTTTCGGGTTTACAAAAAGGTGTAAGGACACCCCCATCATAAGAGTAAGAAATGGCAGACATTGACGATCCAGCACATTGACGATCCAGCACAGTCTTCCCCCGCTGCAGATCCAATCCACAGGGAAGAGATTCCTCCAAACTGACGCCATTGATGAATAATTGACGGCTATACTATTTGAGGAAATCGAATGTATTTGACACCTTTACGCTTACAAAAGTAGAAAGTTTTCCTAGGCTGAAATGTATTATCATTCTACCTCCAAATAAACATTGACAGTTAAGAATGGGATAAAAAATTTTGAGTTCCATCTTATCGGCCATCATTTCTTCGTAGAATTGGATATGACATGTTTCGCCCATATGACCAAATTCAAACAGAAGCAGATCCCTCATTTTCAACTGCTTCGATGGGCAGAATCGTTTTCAAAATACTCTTTAGAGATCAAACACATAACTGGAAAAAAGAACGTGCTTACTGGTTTTCTATCTAGACCAAAGCACCCGCGGAGCTAAACATGTACATTATGAGGCATGCTTTTCATACTCTCCATTGACCAGGAGAAGTACAAGATTGAAAGAATGCGAAAATGACCAAGTCTAGATTACCTCAGGAGATCATCAAACAAATCCAAAATGATAGCCTCACCACAAATCTAGATAACCTCATGTGCCAATGCCACACAGATCTATTCAAACTTCATGAAAGTTCCATTCTCTATGCTTTTGGATTAAACTCCAGTTATCCATTCATACATCCTCTAATCTAACAAGAATATGACTTCCCTGACAAACTCAGATGATTATTATGGTACTTAACCAATAAGCACTTAACAACTATTGAGTAAAGTTCATTGCAAACCCGACTAGAAATTTTTCACTTGGTCCAAATGTCAAAAAGGAAAGCGATAGGAACCTCTAGCTGTACATAACTAGTTCTATCCTCCAACTTATTGGAATCACCTCTCCCAACAAGAATTAAGATCTGTCCAAGTAGACCCCGAGACGTATACTATTGCGTTCTTCCGATGATCGTGTACTTTTGTTCGAAATATTGGTACCCCCACCGATGCTCCAATCCCGGGAGGAACTATAACCTACAGTCCTCAATCACATCTTCGGCAAGCTCGTGTCTACAGATCACTCCCTGGCTACATTGGATCTATCGAATACAACTACAGGGAACTCAAAAGAGTCTTGTGTCAAGAAAATCATATCATTCTTGAAGAAGTATGGGAGTACTCAACACTTGTCCCATGGGACCACTGCGGCCTTGCACCTGAAGCTAGACAAGCACTCCAAGAATTCGATCAAGCACAAAACCAAGTAAGGACACCCCCATCATAAGAGTAAGAAATGGCAGACATTGACGATCCAGCACAGTCTTCCCAAGAATCCTATACTCAGGCATCCTATGTCGAATGGAGAGGCCCTCTTTCTCAAGACCCCTATGATCAAGGACTTTTATCCTTATCCCTTGAACAAGACCCCAGCTCGGTCTCCTATTATGCTCAAACTTCTAATTGGCCCCAGCCAGTAATGCTTGCCGAAACTCTAGGACCCTCCAGAACTATGAAGAAAGACCCCCCTCGGGCGAAATAAGCATGCGGAATGCTATCATGACATCACATAGAAGATCCACTCCAACTCACATCAGCAACACCCGCAGTCCTTCTAACGTTAGGCTTTCAGAGCTTGAATAACGCTACGAGGAAGAACATATTGGAAGGCATAGCTCTGATGATTCAGAATATGACTACAATTGCTAGGACGAGAGATAGACTTGTAGCAAATCACTGTAGTAATGTACTGTAGCATTAGGCTAAGAAAATCACTGTTCACGGTCACTGTTCATATCACCTAAAATAATTCCCGATCAAATTTTCCGGAACCATTGTCTATTTTAAGACCCGTGAATATGGTCTTTATTTCTTGTTACCTCTCAGCGCCTATAAATGGCGAGAATGATGTAATATGTTTGGTAGAATCTCTTGAAATGAAGTAGGTGTTCGTGAAAAATCCTCTCCATGCTCTTCTAAACACTTACTCTTCTTTAGCTTGGTAGGATCCTCTCTAAGGAATGCAGCTTGGCTGGTTAGAAATGTTACCATCTTGGGATCATTGAGTGTCTTTATACTTTGAACCAAATTCCTGGATAATTGCTGGCTAAAAGGCAGTCCCTAGAAGGCTTGAACAAAGGTTGGCCTGTTGTGGGATAGCATACTTGCTGCAATTGATCTGGTTATCCCTAATTCATATACTACCAGAACATCTTCGTGAGCGGTCTACGCTCGATAGACCTGACTCAGATCAAACCGCGATAGACCTTACTCCTCCTTCGGTCGAAGTCGGTGCCATGATACCCGATTTTTAGACGACGCATCGTAAAAGGTAAAACCTCAATATTAAGGTATCCGATCGCGACGGAACCCATTTCTCGAGAAAAAAAAAGTGTCATTTTATTTCTTTTTCATTGGCCCTTCATTTGTGATTAATTTTCTAGTCATTTTCATCAAAAACCCAAAAAGTGAGAGAGTTGATTTTTTACTCGACTTTTTGGTTAACCTATTGACCAAAAAACCAACCCCAGCAAAGGTTCCTAATTGGTCCCAATTTCACTTAGGCCATAACAAGTTTGCAAAAAAAAAAAAAAAAAAAAAAAAAGCAATGTTTTGATCATTAAATCAATCTTTTAATGATTAGTCGCCAAAGGGTTTGACCAAAACAATTGAAAATTATAAAAATCCACACGTCACCAGTTTTTTTGTCACTTAGGCCATAACGAGTTGTGCATAAATCAATTAAGAATCTCATTTTTTTTTTCAGTTTTATATTCAAAATCGGTCAAAAAAAATTACTTTCATATTTTTGTGCGGTTTCCTCTATAACATTTGATTTCACATGCACTCATTCGACCGATTTTGTGATTTAGTATGCCAAAGGGGTTCCAATCAATTATTCATGATTTAAGTGGTTTCACCCAAGATTAATTCATTTCCTTAATAATAATCTAAATTCGGGGTCAATTTTGGCAAATTGACATGGGAACTTTCCAATTTGATGAATATGGCAAACCCGAAGATGGCGAAATCAAGTTTACGTTTTCCAATCGAGCCGATTCGACTTGGCCCATTCTAGACTAGCATCCAATTGAAGTAATTAAGCTTCAATTTCACCAAACAATTTCAATTACAAATGTTAGCTTAGCTTGCGGCATCATTTTAATGGAAATTAACCCGATCAAGGCATTTTGCGCAAAATTATTCGCCCTAAGGTAATCCAATTGCATTCAACTTGATGCAATTCACATAAGAAAATTTCAATTTCATTTTAATTGGACAAATTCAGAAAATTAGAACAAAAATTAGGACTATGATTGAATTGGTTTAACTCGGGTCAACCTAATCCAACTAGGTCAAGCCGATTTTGACCGACGTTGACCAGCTGGTGGCCAAGTGTCATTTTCCAACCTTTTCATTAAGGACTTCATCTTGGCTATTGGATGTCACAACTCAACAGTCCATGCGACATAAATCCTAACCAATCACAATATTACCTAGCTTCTAAGCTTCTTTGATCTCATCTTGGGAGATCAAATCCTAGCCACTGATGAATTCAATGACTAGGATTCAACCTTGGCCCATGTATATAAGCTTTTCCCTCTAAAATTTGATAGGGCTCTCTCTCTCTCTCTCTCTCTCTCACGCACGCACGCACACACTTAGTGACAAAAGGGCCAAAGCCTACTTGGCTGCCCACCAGTTGATTGTCACCCCTTGCCACCCCACTCCAGGCGATCTCCGGTGTCCCCCTTCGCTGGTCGCATCCTTCGCCATTGGTGATCTTCGAAAGAAAGCCTTGGATCGGCGACCCAATTTTCTTCGGCTTCATCCCGTGCTCCGGATGATAGAGCAAACCACTAGCTTCCGATCCTCATCCAATGGTCGGTTGCGATTCCTTGGCGTTCCGGAGCTTGCGACGTCACTTGTTGACCTATCTTTGAGCTGTCCTTGGCCAAAGCTCATCCGATTCTAGCCGAATCATCATTGGCCACTCTCAACTTCTTTTGATCCTCATTCGTTGATTATTATAAGTTTGATTCGACTACCATCTCACTTTAGACATTGTGATTTGATCTGAATTGTTGCCGACCTATTCTAAGCAATCTCGAGTAGCTCATGGTGGCCGATTAAGTCAATCGAGCTTGGTGTTCGTCATAATCAATGTATAGTTCTCTAACACTCGAATTCGATGAAGCGAGATCACCTAAGGTGATCGAGGCTAGGATTCACTCTATAGATGATTATGCGTGCTTAGAAATAATTGTTAGATGAGTTGAATCGATTAAGGATTGATCGATTATTTGATGATGTATAATCATGTGTTTTGGAAATTCATAGGCATCTCTGGACTGTTCTGTTTCGAGTGATGATAGGAGCTCGAAAACGTCTTCATCTTCCAAAGATGTGCGCTAGACTTTTGAAGCATGCAAGTTGAGCTTCAAGTTGATATATTATGGCTCTAATGGGACATTGCTTTTTGAGTGGAACTTGCCTCGAAATATATGTCATGAATCTGAACAATTGTTGGCTTCCTCGTTTTTGAGCGACATTTGCAGATTCCCCATTTTTTTATAAATTTTTGTGACAAGAATTTAGAGTTGGTGCCTTCATGACTTTTACTCATCACATCTTGATCTATTTCGTGTAAAATTTTCAGAAAAAAATGAAAGTATTCCTGTAGGGAAAAAATGAAAGTATTCCTGTAGGTACGATTGACCTCAAAGTGAGTACTTTTGCTTGTGAAAATCGTTTTCCAGACCGACCTTCATGCGTTGCTCGATTTTTATAAAATCATACGTTTGAAATCTACAAACACATCCTTCATCAGATTTACTCATCATATCTCGATCTATTTGGTGTAGAATTTTTCGTAAAAAGGGGGGCGCGGGCGGCTCATTTGATCGGTACCATCGGTCTCACATTGTGTGTTTTTTTCCCCTGAAAATTGACTTTCTAGGTTGACCTTCACTAGTTGTCTGATTTCTATAAAATCGTGTGATATTTGTAGATTGTTTGTGGATCATTCAGATCTGCAAATCCGAATGAGCTTGGAGTGCCCTTCGCCATATCTATCAATTCACAAGATGAACATTGCAGAGACGGGGACAGCACAGATCGAGTTTGTATAAGCATGGCGAGATACTATCTGTTAACAAGTCCCTAATATTTTTCCTACTCCCGACGAGAATTTTCCCGGAAACAAACTCATAGGTCTCCTCCTCTGCATTGATCAAACTATGACCTGGTATGTTGCTAATTCTCCTATCTTTCGTCTAAATTTCAATCCGAGTTGTGCGGTTCCATTTACCAACTCCATCAATGTTACCCCATCAATGTTACCACGAGCACAAATAGATAGGCCGAGTTAAATGTTACGTGCGGCTTGATATCCAAGAGAGAAGGAGAGGAGGGGGCGAGAGGCTGAGAATTGGCAACCGACGGATAGCGTTTGGCGGAGCAACAGCCATGATGGTTGTAGCGATACGCACATCGGAGTACCTAGGGTTGTGATGTGGCAGATCTTGATGACAGGTAACTCGAAGCAGAGAAGTTCATAGATAAATATTTTCACCTTCTCAAGAGGCAGAATTTCCATGAAAAGTGTGCGATACGAAATCAGGGGAACAGCCCAACGTACATCCGCAACTTCCTGTTTGTTTTACCTACGACACCGTCTAAAATATCAACAGAAAAATAATATGAAGTACACCGTTTGTTTCCTACCTTGGATACCCCAAAATATGATAAACCGACAGCAAAGTAAGCAATGATATCCGTAACCCAATTACTCATTTTCTTCGGTAGATGCGGAAACTCCACCGTACATCATCCGTACATTGGACCAGGTCCTGTGCCCGTCAATCAATTCCTTCACAATTGAGACCACTTCCCCCACTCCAACTCGAACCTGATCTCTGCTGTCCCTCTCTCGTATGATCACATCAACTTGAGAATCGACAGTGATCGTGAAAGGCACACCATACTCATCGCATACCGCATATCTCTTCCCTATGGTGTTGCCTGTAACGAATCTCGCATCTCTCCTCCATGTGGGGATGCCTGTAAACATAGCCAGGTCAAAGTAGCAGAATATCCTCCAATGTAACTTTGGTGCTTGCACCAAGGACAGTAAATCTCGATCCAAATATGCAGCTCAATGACAAAACAAGTTCTTATCTGAGTCATTCGTGTAACATTCAGATCTGCAAAGCTGACTCCAGCATTAGCAGTTTCAACAAACCATAGCTCATATTTTAACAATAAAAAAGGGAACGTGGGAAGAGACGATGCCAACAAATGGAGCCGATCCTAGCATTAGGAAAATAAATAAATAAATAACACAATCTTCGAAAAACAAGCATTCAAACTCCTCTAGAAAATCCCCTAACATTGTGAATAGGACAAAATAGAGCGATCGACCCATAGTATTCATGTAGCCACATATGGAAAGGAAAAGCTTCAGAAATCATAGCTCTGTTTAAGAAAGAATAAGCAAAGAGGATAAGGTTGTCTGTCAAACTTTGCAGCTGAGCATGAGAATAAATGAAAAGAGCTTCAAGGATGCAGGCATTCGCATTCGCCCCCCTCGATAAAATCCCCCTTCTATGGTGAGCAAAGAAAACAGAGTGACCAAGATATGAGCTTCATGCAAATATGCACAAGAGAAACTCATTTTACACAAAAAATTAAGAACCTAAATTCTATACTGGATAAGTACCTATGTCAATCTTGTGCGGAACACGAGCATCAGTCCGGTATTTGCCTGTCAGTGATTCGCTAATCAGTTGAGCAACTGACTCATACTCTGGCTTCTGTATCAATGGCAAAATGGTACATTTGATAGGTGCTACGAATGGAGGGAAGCGCAACACATTTAGTTGTTCATCTCCCGCTTTGCTGGGCCTTGTATAGAAAGAATGCTCAAATAGGCAGTATATTATGCGTCCCATGCCAAAAGACGATTTAATAACAGACGGCGTAAAAACCCTCCAATCTTCCTTTATCTTCTGCTTCGAAATATTGACCATGTTATCCTTGATTATTACACTCTTCCCCATCGTGCTTACCAGAAATTCCGCCTCTCCTTTGGATTCTAAAGCAGCCTTCAACCGCAAAGCTTCCTCTTCACCCATTGCCTGGTGTTAACGGGACAAATGCAAGCATAGAGTAAATCAAGAGATTCCTAATATACTCAGCAAAAGAGCAAAAACCGAGGAACCTCCAGCGTATACCTCCAGAACTTCAACCACCATCTTTTGGTTTCCCCTAAAGGCAAGACCTAGTTCCTTCTTGTTTGGAACAATTACCAGTTTCTGCATTGATACTTCGATTAGTTGAGTCACGATAAGAAACTCGAGGATTCACAAATGAAGGGCAGAAACCTGCCCCATGAAGCTAACTAGCCTGAAGAATTACCTCCACTTCTCTAGGTTCAGCAACTTTTTTACGGGCAACAAAAGCCGCTCCACATTTCTTCTGTGCTCCACAGTTCTTCTGTCAAACGATAACAATCATCACTCCGACTAGATGCCTCTTTAATTAACAGAACATGTACATCTCCAAACTTTCTCTCATCCAGTTTTCAACCCCCTCAAAATGTGCCGGATAATGTTTTGCTTCAAACGGTATATTAGACAAAAGAATATGATTGTGCGACAACGGATAACACGTGTCATCCATCAAATCGTTGCCACACAGGACAGGTTAAAAAGAGAACCTGTGCAATGTAACAAAACCACACCTTGCTATACAGAGATCAAAAGAAGTTATTTGGATAAAATAAAAATAATTATGACTCACATTCCATAACCTCGCTTCTGCTACCTATAAATTAGAAACAGGATGAAGAGTTCTAGAAGGATTTCAAAAGACTCGAGAGGACCTCATGATAAATCATTTCAATTATCGAGATCACACGAGATGCAGCTGTTTCTTTCAGTATTCCGGAACGGGCCCCTTCTTGGGGAAAAAAAAAAATTTTAAAAGAAGGCAACATAACTCTTACCACCGTAAATGATTGGAACTCATATGTTGACCCATCTGAAGTAAGAACACACTCAATCCAACCATAGGAACACTCAATTTCAGCATCCCAACAATCTGCTCCACAGAGAGCCATTTCGTTAAAAGACGCTGCCTAAACCGCAAGCGATCCTTGTCTATCCCGAGGTGAGTTAAAAAAGATATACTCTCCCAATGAAGTAGCCGAGAGTCTCATTGTTAACAGTTCCCTGTAAATAAACATATTGAAATTTGTGAGACTCAAAGTGAAAGTGAACAAGTTAGGGAAGAAAAATCGAGTCCAAAAGATGATTCAAGCAAACCTTTGAAACTGCTTCGCCAAGCCGAGTTTTAATAGCTGCTTGGCCAGAAATTTGTTGTTCCCTGGAGAGCATAAACAATTCCAGATCTGCAACTCGAGAAAACTTTGGATGGGATTTATCTTCGGGATCGACAAAATGCTCGATCTCAGCAAGAATGAACTTACGAAATCTATAAAAACCTAGGCCATGGTGAGGAACCTGCACATGTGAAAAGCTTTAGAATCAATGGTGGATTAAATATAAGGACATGATGAAGATGATGACAATACGTCTACTATGGAGACCACGTCTTAAGCCCATTTTGAATACCATGACAAATCAAATCTTACATGTAAAGCAGTCTTAAGACAGGTTATGCTATGAAATAGTATCAAAGCAGAGATCGTGGATACAACCCAAGCATGCGAACATGCATAATTTAGAATGATCAGGGAGAACGATGCACAACCTCATGACACACACCATTCCCAAGCTGCTCAACAGCAAAGGGGAGTTTAAAGTTGTTACATCGAAGGAGGGCTTTGAAACATTTGGCAGAACGAAGAATGCCTAGTGCACTTTTAGGTGACTTGCGCCTGCAGTAGATTGAAGAAAAAATTAACCTAAGACATAAAAAAATAAAAAATAATAATAATAGTAATTCACAAAACATGCACTATTGGCATGACAGCGCCACATCTATTGGTGGTACTTACTTAAGGAGCAAAAAACCAGTGGACGGATGGGATCAGAGAGAGGATTTTTGGTGTGTGGAGCCGTGACACCATATTTTTTTATCTTGGCATGCACTTCAGGAACAGAGAGACGACGCAAAGTTGCAAGTACATGCTTGAGTTCGGCAGCCTTCTCTGCACTAATGCCCAAATCCTTTTGGAGCTCCTCATTACAAAAATCTTCAAGCACATGGTGAGCTCGATAGCAAGCCCCAGTTTTCACATCCTTCACCAGAAGATCGCCAAAACTCTCCACGACGTCCCACGCTTTAAGGGGATACTCCGTGAGGAAACAGACTTGAGGGAACATATCCTCCTCGAGACGAAAATGCTAATAATAAAAATAAAAAGATTAACATGCTTCTGTTCTTTCTTTTTGTCAGACCCAGAGAAACTTGATAGTGGAGCAAATAGATTTTCTTCGTCCAGATAATAGTCAAGCAATATTTAAAGATCATCATCTAATCTTCGCAGCAGAACCCTCTTTCAACTACGATCGCGACAATTCAACTCAAATCCACGACAAACCTCACGCCAGAAGGTGAAGACGTTGGAATTGACTCCGAAGTGGTCAAAGTCGGACGAGGGAAGGTAGAACCGGCGGCTCCCCGGCGTGTTGATGACCCGCACACGTTCCGCCTCCCTCGTGAGGGGGACGTCGCCGGCGCCGGACACGCCGTCTTGGACCTGCCTCTCGATGCTGGCCTCATCGATCTCGAGGTCGTTCAGAACCGCGTTGGCGGCGCCGATCTCCGGCTTCGGCGCCCTGCTGGCCTGCTTGTGGGCGAGGGCCTTCAGGAGCGCGTCCTCGGAGCGGTCCGACAAGGTAAAGGCCGGGGAAGGAGGGAGAGAGGAGGCGCGACATGGAGAGAAGGAGAACCAAGGGAAGTTCGACGAGGCGAGCTGGCGAGGAGCCATGACGGAGAAGTCGATGGTGCTGGTGTTAGGGTTTCTGGAAATCGTCGCCACCGACCCCTTATCTCTACCTTCCTTTTTCGTCCGGACCAGGGCCAATTTAACAAGCCCATCAAACTTGTCCAGAGCCCAAAACACTAAGCCCAAATTCTCCCATTTCCAAGGCCGGATCAAACCCAGAATCAAAGTCCAGACTAAACCCAAGCTCGTAAAACCTATTTCGCCCAAAAATAATTAAGCTTGACCCAGCCCATATCTTCCCCTCCCGCCTATTCCTCTTTCCTTCTAGTCCTCTTCCTCGCGTTGCCCTGGGACCAACCACGTCCACTAAACCCAAAACGACAAAACGCCAACCATCCTATATTAATAAATCAAGTTTCACCCGATCCTACTGGATACTCTATTCTTAGAATACCAGCACGCTTGTATTTGCACTGTCCAAACCATTCTAAATGCTGGGATGATCTTTGTAACTCTTGTCCCGAATTTCAATTTTGCTCTTTCACATACTCAGTTGCTCTCCTTTCTAAAGGTTCAGATTCATCTCATTAGAGCACATCCGACTGCTTACTCTGTTGCAGCAACATTCCACTACCAAATGGTTATCGTGTGCAAAAAACATGCCCTTGATCTTAATTTTCATAATGGGAACGAAGAAGTCAGGTTCATCTCTATGCAAAATGATCAAGCTTTCCCGCATTCATGTCTTCAAGAAAATTCCTAAAGAAAAGCTAGCCAAGCTGCTTCCAGAAACTTGGATCACTAGCCATGAAAAGCTACACCAGAACAACAAACCTCTCTAGTCCTTAGATTCTTAATTCGTGAGGAGAAAGGATGATACTATTGCCATCAAATTTTGCAAAGAAAAAGAAGAAAGCCCTTCCATCTTTCTAACGTTGTTCATGATGAAGCCTTGTGTCCTAGAGTCAATCTCCGAGCCAAATCCAAAAAAACTTGTCAAATACTTCCATAGCAATAGAAATCCTGTCCATTATTATAAAGACTGTTATGGTCATTTCTTTCGGAATCCTTTCTATCAATGTTCTCATTGCACAAATTCTCCTCATGAAGTAGACCCAGTTACAAGACCCAAGCGAAAAACCCGAAAGGCTACAGATGGCTTGTACCGAAGGTATTTGAACTCAGATTCTTCTGTTGATACCCTTGGTGAATGTGATAAGTTCCGGTTCATGATTTCTTATGCCCCATCACCACCGCCTGCTTACAAAGCATCCCCGCCATCAACTTCAGCTTTACCGCCTTCACCTCCTTCTTCACCACCCCATAAAAAGCCAGCCGTCTCCCCATTCTACAAACCAATCCTAAAATGGGCAAAGAAGAATTCATACCCACTCGAACTTCCAAGTGATGCACCACCTAGCCAAGACACTCAGAAAAATGCTAACCCTTCAATTTCCATGTTCCAAGACGCAAATTTTTTTTTTAGGGAAAGCTCTAAACTCTATTTTCCCACTACTGAAGAATTCATTGATTCTCAAGGGAGATATTGCCACATTCCAAAACTCACTGCTCCCACTAATGTGGACGAACATGGAAGGCAAAGGAGAACTCCTATTGCGGAGGCTGTTCTAAGTTGGCAATCAGAGACTCTTGCGACGCACGACAATACTTTCAGACAATTGATTCTAAAATTAGTGAAATATGGCAATGTCACACCCCAAAACTACAAAGAATGGGGATGGCACGGCCGTCCTTCCACACGAAGGACGCATCCTCAAAAACAACCAACAACCTGACATCAATTATATATATCTCAAACTATATATATACATATCAGATAAACCAGCAAATTGGTTCTATAATCCACCAAAAAGATGTATACATTTAGAACTCAGACAATCCAACCACTAGCAAGGATCTTGTGCACCACTTCCATAAGCCATACCAAAAAAAAAAAAAAAAAAAAAAAGAACTCCTTAAAAGTTTCCCACCGACGGCGCTCTCGCTCTATTCGCCGCTAACCGAGGAACCTAAAAAGATTAAAGGAGGAGTGGAATGAGCAACAACAGCTCAGTGAATAGTACATATCTTCCATTAAGGTGGGGAGATCGCAATACTCGATTCTTTCATGCCACTACTATCCAAAGAAGACAACGTAATCATATTTCCATATTGCGAGATAATTGTCGCGACCTGACTTTCGCCGCCCCCTCGAAATGTGTCCAAGGTGGGAAAAGTCGGGTTTAAGGGTACTTGATCTCGAGATCGCGAGCTCTCCCAAGCTCGTACCCCGCGTGACAGTAGGTTGTCGCGATCCATACCCACATAAGCGATACACCTAAAAAAGAGAGTCGAATGTGGATATCGAATTTAAGGGTACTTTTACCATGGTAGCCCTCTCGATAGTACGCTCCACCCATTAGGATGGCATCACTTCATCCTTTGGGCTACCCCTACATCGAGTATGCTAAACCATAGTGAGTTTCATCGAAACTCATACCCCGCGTGACAACGGATTTATTTATACGATCTACTTATTTATGACAACCTAAAAATAGACAGGAGTCGCCACTAGCCTCATCTTTGGGGGTTGGCTAGAAACCCAATCGAGGGTCGGGAGTGTTCCCTCGATTCCTACGCAACCAGATATCCAGGTTCGGGGACTTGGGTTACGCTAATATTGCTATTAACGCCCTTTCGGTACCTAAACAGTATGTTGTGTTTTTCCTAACATGTCCATGCATTTCTTTTTATATTTTCAGGATCATCAATTCCTATACTAAGTGATCATGCGTGGTTGATCATTTTCATTCAATTCTATTTCTAAAAAATGAAAAGAAAACAATCAATGAAATTGAAAGTACAAGATATGAAGTAAACAATCAAGAGAAATCAGTAAACCTAATCATGCAATTCTAAAGAATATAAAAGAGAAAACAATCGAGAAAGAAAGGAAACCCGCAACTCGTCGGGCTTTATACAATGCATAAAACCCGAGACATATGTCGGGAAAATGAGCATTACATGAAAATGGTCGGAATGGACATCGACCTTCACCCTCTTCATGCCTTCTCCATCTTCGAGATCTTAATCTAAATCTAATCTAAGAAAACCCATAACTAGGTGCGTACAAATAAAAGAAACAATCAAACACATCAAGCAACCAAAAAACAATACATCATATCAAAATCAATTGTTTAAAAGAAGTACAATACGGAATCAAGTTTCGAGTGATATCCTAAAGTTCAGCATTGATATGTGTCACACCAAAACCATTCATCAAATGATCACATGCAAGACACATAATATGACAGACATCCAAGTCATATAACCTTGGTTCTCAATTAATCAAGCAAATGAATTAGGTGACAAAAGATCATTCACAAAACAATATGCATCATTGAACGTGTTCATGCTACATGTATATCCATCTAATCAATGCTTAATCCTCAAATTTCAGCATGCAATTAGAATTGTAAAAGAGCACATGAGACTATAAATTGTGATTATTTGATGACAAATCGTCATGAATTGAAGCTATATCTTCTCACAAGCACGTATGAGTCTACTTGATCAAAATGGCATCAATACATAACCAAACTAGCCTCAAGTAAAGCCATTTGTATAAGTGGTCGAGATCAGATTATAACAAGCGGAACACATCAGCAGATTAGTGCTCTTTGCAAGAAGCATCAGGCAGGGCAAATGGTGGCCAAATCGCACGTATTATATGTCTATGAATCGCTTGAAAAGTCTATTGCAAATATCTAGAAGACATTAAACCCTAATAACATCATCTACCAGCTTAGTCCAGTTAAAACAGAAAATCACAGTAAGTCGAACAGCAAATCATTCTAAAACAATTACTGCAGAATCAACAGACTTTGTAAGTGTTTTTGAGCGACCAAATGACATCTGTTATGGGCATGCGACATATCAAATCGAAGCTTGAGAAGTCTATTCTATATGTCTAGAAGGGCTCGAGGTCAAAAAAACTCGTCTAACACCTAGTTTTAGTCAAAACAGTAAGTGACAGATCAGGTATACGAAATTCCATATCAGAGTAGAACATAACAATTTTCCAGAATTACTTCCTAACTTTTAAAGAAGATTTCACGTGGCTAATGATGTCGGATCATGGTGTATTATAGCTCGTTGGAAAGCTAGTCGAACCATCTTCAAATCTCATGAAGGCATCAAACACAGAAAACCACAGCAACCGGCTCGTATCGGGTCATTTGCAAAAAAAAATCATCCGAAACAGGGCACAAGTCAGAACGAATTTCCAGAAATTGGTGCTAAATGCCAATACATGCCAAGGAAAACTGACAGCCACATTACAATACAAAAAGCCAGGAAGGAAGGTTTTCATAAACCCACAAAGAATTCAGTACAAAAAAAATGAACTCAGCAAGAGTTAATTCAACGCTAGTCCATCAATAATTCGTACATTTCATTAATGGAAATGCAGTACACAACTCCAGCCACTATTCTTTTGCAAACAACGAATGAATGATTACTCTTATCTTTTGCGGACCATGGGAAAACTTATTTCATCAATGGTTCAGTTTCAGACATGAATCAATTACATCTACCGATCTAACTTGAGCATTTCATCGAGCAGAAAGTAGGCATCTTGGCCATGAGTCCAAAATGCAATAGCCAAACACGAAAGCACAACCAAACTATCACAACAACAATATTACAGGCTCAGATTACCCAACGAACTTCGATAATAGGTAAGTTTTTCATAAACAGAAATCAGAATCCTCAGTCACTGTTCAACACAATGAATATCCGGATATGGAAGATGAATTTATGTTCAACGTACCTTGAATGAAGCGGCGAAGGATCGTAAGTCGTCGCTGCCGTCGACGCTGTCTGAACTCTAAACTCCAAGCTCCTCGACCGGCCGTTCCAGCAAGTCAAATCCGGCGCGCAAGACAGAGCCGAGAGAAAATGTTCGAGTCAGAGGGAGAGACTGGGAGAGAGAAACCAGAGGCCAAAAATTTAACGGATCGAGAGAGAAAGAGGGCTCACCGTTTTGGTGAGTTCGATCCAGAGACTAACTCGGTTAAACATCATCGTCGCCGATCCGCCCAACCTCTGGCAAGCTTCTGCACTAGAGGACCGAGGGCCGAACGTTCGCTCGCTCCGAGGCGAGCAAGCGGTTGATAACGAACGGAAGAGGTCGAATCAAGCTCTACCGCTGCTCCCGTCGCTCCAATCGCACACCGACGGAGGAAAACCCTAGCCTTGATTGAACCAACCAAGAATCAACTTCCAGAGATGTCCGCTTTTCAACGATGATGAAGCCACTCTTCGATCCCGCTTCAGGAATCACCGGACGTTGAGAATATCAAGTTCGATTCCGGTACGAGAGTTGTTCAACGCCGATCTTCAGATTCTCTTTTGCTGGAACAGAACACCAGCAACCTCTAATGGCCGAACAACCACGTCTGATGGCTGAATCAATAAGCGGCCAATCCTCCATTCTCCTTCGGTGAGAAGAAGTCCATGCTCGAATGAAACAAAACCAGAAAAAGAAAGCCCCAATCGAGAGAATTGCAGAGAGGATTTTTTGAAAAAATTCTGCTCGAGAGAGAATGAGTGGGTGGAGAGGGAGAGTCCGTGTGAGGAGAGAGAGTCTTCCCTCCGAACTTTTTTGAGCCCAGAGCGTCCGTTCCTTTTATATTTTTTATTTTTTCTTATTTCTTATATTCTTTTTTTCTTTTGTTTTCTTTTCATTTTCATTATTTCTTATATTCTTTTTTTCTTTTTGTTTTCTTTTTCTTTCTTTTTTTCTTCTTCTCTGTTTTTTTCTTTTCTTTTCTTTTCTTTTATATTTTCTTTTTCTTGGCTCTTTATTTATTTTTTGTATTTTTGCAAAATGGATGATTAAAATGTCAAAAAATTTCGGGTGTCAACAATAATCATCAACAATGGATTCGAGATCCCGACCAGCTTCAACAAATGACTACAGATTACTTTTCACTCCTATATACAACCTCCTGATCCCGTTGTTATGAACAGATTCTACAAAGAATGTCCACAAATGGTTACCACAGAAATGAACAACATGCTTCTAGCACAGGTAACAATGGAAGAAGTAACCGAGGCCACTTTTCAATTAAGTGCTTCAAAAGCCCCGGGTCCCGATGGTTTGACTGGTATATTCTATCAATCTCATTGGGAGGTTCTTAAGGAAGACATTTATCGGGCGAGTTCAGTCTTTTTTCACTTACGATCATTGCGGTGGACTTAAATAGAACTGTTATAACGTTGATCCCCAAAACTCCCAACCCAGAATGCTTGGACCAATATCGACCTATTAGCTTGTGCAACTATGCTTATAAAAATTTTTCTAAAGTACTTGCTAACAGGTTAAAACCCTTACTGCCTGCTTTAATTTCCGAGGAACAAAGTGCTTTTGTTGCTTGGAAGAGAAAGATTCAAGATAATGTTCTTATCGTACAAGAGGTTATTCATCAGATCAAAACTAGGAAAAGAAAACGTCATTTTCAAGCGGTGCTCAAAGTTGATATGCAGAAGGCCTATGATCGCATCGAATGGGATTTTCTTCAAGATTATCTACTACGTCTAGGCTTTCAGTCTCATTGGGTACAGCTAATCATGCAGTGCATTTCAACTACAACCTTATGTGTTAAACTGAATGGTGATTATCTTCGAGCTTTCATCCTACCAAAGGGCTTAGGCAAGGTGATCCCTTATCCCCTTACTTATTCATTCTCATTGCTAATCTCCTATCACTTCTTATTCGGAATGCTATCGACACGGGCTTACTCAAAGGCATCAAATTGAATCAATGGTGTCCCACTTTATCTCATTTATTCTTCGCTGATGATGCTGTGTTTTTTCTCGATGGTACCTTGATGGAGTGCCAGAATCTATCTAACATCCTAAATCGTATTGTTCGGCCACCGGACAAGCTATAAATCGAAACAAATCTGAATTTTCTTTAGTCCATCTTGTCCTATGTCACTACAAGAGAATTTGGCAAGAGAATTAAGGGTGCCTATTTTGCAGCAATGTGGTAAATACCTAGGGATACCTACTGATTGGGGCAGCTCTAAAAGAGATATGTTTTCTTGGATTCTGACTAGAGTTCAATTGAAACTAGAGGGGTGGAAGGAGAAGCTTATATCTAAGGGTGGGAAGGAAGTTATGCTCAAAACAGTGATTCAATCTATTCCACAATATGCCATGTCTTTTTAAGATTCCTAGATCCTTATGTAAAATCATAGAACAAATGGATGGCTAAATTTTGGTGAAACAATGACACAAGTAAAGCTGGAATTCATTGGCAATGTTGGGAACGACTACAGAAATGGAAGGAGGAAGGGGGTTTAGGCTTCAGAGATTTAATCAGCTTTAATGAAGCCATGCTTGGTAAGCAAGCATGGCGTATTATTCACCAACCGTTCTCATTGTGGGCCAAGATCTTTAAAGGATTATATTTTCATGCATCCACCTTTATTAAAGCTGTCAAGGGCTCCCGCCCATCATGGGGCTGGCAGAGCCTCTTGAGTGGAAGAGCAACTATCTTACCCAACATCTGTTCGTCAGTAGGGGATGGTAAATGCATCAGTATCAGAGAAGATAGATGGCTACCCATGGGTATTCTAGGTGGACCAAAGGCCCAAGAAGAACCCCTCCTAGTAGCTGATCTTATTGATCAGTCTACCGGCTCATGGAAAATAGACTTATTACACAGATTCTTCGACCTGCCAATAATTCAAGAAATCACAGACATTCAGATTAGACCAACTTTTACCAAGGATGCACTCATTTGGACAGCTACAAAACAGGGTATGTATACTGTAAAATCAGCATACCATGCACTTACACAGACTAAATCAAGTGGACTAACAGCTAGTGCTTCTATTTCATACCACACTCCTACCTGGCTTTGGCGAAATCTCTGGAGGATGCCTGCAGCTCCTAAGATCCGTATATTCCTCTGGTCAATTTGCAACGACTCCATTGCTACGAGATATAACCTACATCAAAGGCACATTATAGACAGTCCTTGTTGCCCAATATGTAAAAAACAAATTCCAGAAACTTTAGAACATTTGTTTTTACTCTGTTCGTGGACAAATTAGGTCTGGTCGCACTCCCAGATTGGCATATCAATTGATCCTCATCACATACAGAGGCTGGACTTATGGCTTGTATCCACAGTACGGGATGGTAACCAATTACCTCGACTCGCGCTGATATCCCATGTCTTGTGGCAGATTTGGCGGGCTCGGAACGGATTCCTCTTCAGAGGTAAATCTCCTAATCCGACCCTTGTCGTTGAAGCAGCTCTAACTCAAACCCAAGTAGATTGATTGTCTTCGCCGTTTAGAGCACATCAGAAGCCCTCAATCACACAAATGGGGCATCTCTGGCGTCCCCCAGATCCTGGCACACTGAAGATTAATATAGACGGATCTCATCACCAAGGCGAATCAAGGCGTGTGCTAGTATCTCGGGGATAACCGTGGGCTGACTTACTGATATTTTCGCAGAAAGAGTAGCAGCATCCTCCGCTCTGCAGGTTGAGATCCAAGCCCTATCCTTAACACTTCAACATCTTTTGGATAAGGGTCTCCAACACGCAACACTCTTCGTCGAATCTGATAACCTATCCTTGGTGGAAGCACTGAATCGAAGAGCGCAGCCACCATGGCCGGATCGTGCTCTACTCTCAGAGGCAGCTTTTTTGTTATCTCTCTTCCCCAACCTTTCGCTAGGGTTTTGCCCTAGGGCGGCGAATACGGTTGCTGACTGGGCCTGTAAAGCCCATAATAGAAATCCTACGATTAGCTTAGTCCCTTTTCATCCGCCCCTTCCTCTATTGAACATGTTATGTGCGGATGCTATTGCAGCTAGTTGTACGGATTTCTCTTATTAATATATGTTGATGTTTTACCGTCAAAAAAAAAAAATCATCTAATCTAGTTATCAGTATGTTCCCTCTTACGTGAGGGCAATTATGAAGGTCTAGTAACAGTGTGGCCCTCAATATTGTGGAATATGTGCCCTCTCAATTATGAAAGATTTTACCGACAACAAAAAAAAAAATGAAAAATGAAAGATTTGTCTTTTCATCTATCTTTTAAATTATCAGTCTCCTTTTGATTGTGCAAATTAGAACGGACATTTTGGTTTTTCCTCCAATGGTGTTCGATTCCCAACGTATTTTATCACCTAGTTGATTGGCCCGACAAACATTAAAAATCTAAATTAGTTGCCAAATAGCCCAAAGACTACTCAAAAGCATCAAACTTCCTACTAAAGTTACAGTGGAAAATTCTAATCCACAAGATTGTGAATTGTAATGGGATGAGCATGAGCGACAATGATGGACCGAAGGAGTGGGTCGGTTTACCCAGTTGTAGAATAATATGCACACAATTTGCAAAGTTGCAGCTAACACATGTTGCGTGCAATGCAATGGCTAACCGAGAATTCGAGTTAACTATTGAGATGAAGATGTGATCATACTGCTTGTTGTCATCTTGAAAATCTTAGTCATAGAGATTCTCGAAAGTGATTAGCTAGATTGTTGAAAATTTGGGTTGTGTTGGTGATAACACAACCAGTTCCATGGACTCACTTAGAAATCGCACCGGATCAATAGTCCGATTCCTGGGTGGGTCTAGAAACTAGTGATTGGTTCCCAGTTCTCAATTTGTGGAACTAGCCTTTTGTGAGCGGTTTTCTGTTTTAGGGTGGAAATTGGCTCACATTAAAATTGATCACCCCTACTTTGTGCATAAAATGGTGAAAAGAGAATTTGATATAAGGAGGGAAGACACAAATTTTTCATTTGGATAACATATATAGACAATATGTCGTCCTTGGAGGGGCAGAGGCTACCACGAGTCTCCTGGGTCCGCCATGGGTCTGCCAATGAGTGCATGACCTGTATGTATCTAAATTTGAAATTATTACGTCTAGTTCCACATGGAGTAGGAAAATCTAATGAGCTTAAAAGTCACGTCCATTCACCTTAAACTCCCAGGTGTCTCGATTGATAATTCGTGTGAAGACTTGACCCATTTGCACTCTATCCAATCGATGGATGGGAGCAAGGAGTCATTTGTGTGGGTGTGAAAGGTTCGAGGTTGGATAAGAACTTGCGATAAATAAATAGAGAAATCAATCCTAAATGTTATGTAGTTTTGGTAAGATATGTTTCGTGGGGAGATCAACAACGACAAGTCTACAAAAATTCCCTTAACACAGAGACCGAATAAGCGAAAAGAATCACACATTGAACAAAGCTATCAAAAGATTTATAAGTTAACAACTCAATACTCACCCGAAAGGTCTTATACTTAATCAAACTCTTGGCACAGACCGCACCTATCAGATAAAATCAACAACAAAAGTAGGAGCTGAGCTCTGACTTTACTAATCATACAGAATGATACATGACATGTTATTCTGAGAAAGAAGTTCACTTGCAGGATCGAGCAAAGGAAAGAGAATTATATTCCTGGTCGAAGTAAGATGTTGCCCTTAAACAGCACAGAACTCTAGCGCCTCATGCCGCCTTCCACCTTTGGAGCCATTGCCACTTCTCTCTGTTGCCTGGCGTTTCCTGCCCATCCTATACACAATCCAACCATTTTAAGTCCGTACTTAATCAACACTTAAAGAAGACTAGTATGAACACTATTTTGGAAGCTAGCCGGCATGAAGTTGTTGGAGAGGAATGGGTTTTTACCCTTCTCCATGTTGAATCCGCGGCTCTTGAGCTCTCGATACTCTTGACAAAGCGCGCAGTACATGCAGCAGCAGTGGACTAAGCAGTCGTTGCACGGATCCTCCTTCAACCCGAATTCTCGTCTCAGTTTGGTTCGGTAGCAGCATGAATAGAGGCATGCGCACGAAGTCAGCCAGCAGATCAGCGTGTAGATTGCGCAGTTCATGACGCAAGCTGCAATCCAAGGTCGGATAAGTAAGCGCGAATACGTAATTAGACTTTGTTAGTTTTCCAGTTATTAATTAGCCTTTCCTAGAGGGAAAACTACTCTCCTATGTTTTCTGCATAGGTTGTCAAATCCAGAATCGGGATAAGTCCATAAAATTCGACATCACATGTCCACGGTTGAACTCTAATTAACTGGCTCTGCTTGCTCTGTGGACAGTAATTTAAGTTCTTCTTGCGCAGGCTTGATTTGTGACCCAATATTATTACAGTTTGTCCCGAACATTATCATTAGACGAAACTCCACCTATACCAAGGACTTATTCGATAAATAACCGTGTACCTGAAGTATAATCCGAGTGCAAAATGGCAATAGTATGAAGCGATCCTCAGACATATTTGCGGACACATATACAGAAGTTATATACTCACTTGTTTCCCCCTTGTCCAGAATCTCTGATATCTGTCCGAAGGTGATGCATGGGCACCAGAAGGTGATGCAGCCTGCAAGCAACACGGAGTTGCATGGATTTATTACTGGATACGTAAAAGAGAAAAAGAGAAGAAGAAGCTGAGGATATAAACAGATTTCTGTTACAGCTTTTGATGTCGTCGAAGCAGCCGCAGAGGCCAGTGCTCCAAGGGTGTTCTCCCACGTCGTGGGGTCTGGTTGAGCTCATGCTGGTGGGCCGCGGGTGGCGAAGAGATAATGCAGAGTTTCAGAGATCCGCTTCGTTTTAGGGATCAATGTGTAGGCACCCAGTGAAAAACGAAGGGTGAAGATGGACAGAGAAACGAAAAGAGCTAGTTGCACTCTAGATGAAGCTGGAATGACGAGGGGACGGACGTGATTTTGAAGACCATCGAGGACATGGTGCCTTTGCGAAAATTTTCTCTGTGATTATTTAAAAAACAAAATGTTCAAACGTCCTTCCTGTTTTACATTTTCATGAATTTCGAGTCTCTTGTTGACTTTTCAGAGCAGTAAGGACGTTTTGGTTATTCCCGTCCGATTCATAAAATGTTTTGTCACTCTTGTATTGGCCCAACATTTACAAAATATCTAAACGAGTTGCCAAACAGCCCAAAAAACTATGCATAAAAGTCTCAAACTTCCTTCTCAAGACATGGTGGAAAATGGCGTGAATTATTTGCCCTCGAACTCCTTTCGGGCATTAGGGTAACCATCGGAAAGGTCCACCGTTGTCGTGTTCGTCGAGCGAAGGGACTGCTGGCGCTGGCCTTCGCGGACTCCGTTGTCAACCGCAAGACTGTTGACCCGGCGAGAGGAACGGGTCGAAGAATTTCGTCCATTCTTCCAAGCTTTGTCCTCCGGTGAACGTGGACCGTTCCCCGCCAAGCACGCATCGTAGGAAAGCGATGTGAAACGACCTCATAAATGGTATCTAAATGACATAAATGGTATCTAAATTTTAACTTAATATATAATACAGCCTCCGTATTTTTAAATTGTTAAATAGGTATTTAAGCTTTTAGTTCATATTCAATTTAATCTCTGGAATATAAAGTTCAAAAACTATATTGAACAATTTATAAGTTATGAGGAAAATTCCAAAAAAATGACTTTTAAGACTCATTTTCTTAAATAAGGGCCCGAAGTGGACCTTATTTCAAATAAGGGCTTGAAGTAATTATACTTGTTTCAAATAAATGCCTGGGATTTGCCCTAGTAGCCATCTTTTCAACATTGAAGGGGGAGGTGAAGGGTTCAAATCCCCACATTCTCAGGGATTGGGGTGGGAACGAATTAGTTTCAGAAGAGGGTTTTGACTCCCACGCCCTGTAAGGAGGTAGGATAAAAGTCTAAAAGTGATAATTAGAATAAGAATAGAATAGATCGACAAAAAAAAAAAAAAAAAAAGCTAAAGGCCTGGTCAAGGACATTTTCATCATTTTCCTTCTCTTTTTTTTTTCTGGTTCTTCTTCCTTCTTCACTGGTGGCTGACCGGCCACCGGCGATGTCCATAAAGGGCTAAGTGGGGGCCACCCTCATGGTGTTAGTGAGGTCGGCCCTCGTTGGCCCCAAGTGAGGCTGACCCTTGCTAGATTTGGCGAGGGTGGCCTTGCCGGTGGCCGGCGAGGATGCCCACAACTAGTGAGGGCTCGACAACCCTCGCCGGCTGTGGGTGAAGGCTAACCTTGCCAACCGATGCTCGCTTAGCCTCACCGGCCTCGCAGGGGCGAGGGGGAGTTTAACATAGACGAGCCAAGAGCAAAGTCGGGGAAGCCATAACGAGGCTCTTGCTTTGGCATTTTTATAGGAGATAGTGTGTGACATCCCAATTTTCCAATTCTATTTTCAGTAAGACAGGCATTTCATCTGCGTGCGTATAGTTCTTTTCTCTAAGTTGGCCACTCACAAGAAGACTAGTCTATCAGGTGAAGCCGTTAAGGGATTCTAATGCATCAGACTCAAGAATTTGACCAGGAAGCGACCTTTCGACCGAGCTAATCTGCAAGTGTCATTATGGCACAGATTAAAAATCAATTAGAGACCGGAAATAGGTTGACTTGACAAAGGCATGTGATCAAGTGTGGGTGATTCCACCGTATCGCACAATTCTTGTTGATCGACATTGGACCGACTTTTCTATCGTTTTGGTACCCTATGTTCGTATTTGAAACCTTGAGATTACTCCAATGTGTCGAAAATGTACATTGTGGCTTGATCAACCCCAGATCAAATGCATGAAAATTTCCTAAAAACTACTCGATAACTGGACGTGCAAGATCGTCTTTGAGTGAAATTAACCGTGAAATTGAAAGTGAATTCAGAAATTGGAAGTCTTGGTGTCTCACAAATCATTTTAGAAATGTTGACTCGTCCTTAGAAGATTTTTCTTGCAAACCAAGTTTCTCGGCAAAATAATCAAAGTTGAAGGTACAAATTTATCGTTGTTGGTGATAAAAAAAATTACTTGAGGATAATTTTGTCACAGATTTATCAATTTGGGATTTTTGGTAGTCAAAAACTAATTTATAGTAAATTTATCATAAATGTACTAATTGGAGTTTTTAAAATTATTAATATGTGCCTTTTCCTCAAGGTTAACGTCGTTTTCTTATGGTCCACTCGCTTTTGTAATTCTTTTTCCATGCATGTGGTCTTTTTGTTTCCTAGTGAATTTCAGCCCCACACTGTTAATTTAAAATCATATCCAGAGGTGCAGCTGAAACTTTCCATTATTAGGGCATGATTTTTGTTTATAAGTAAAAAGCCTGGGATGGCATACCAGCTACAGCGACTCTCTCTGGCGTTGCCAGAGGTCCAGAGTAGCCCGTAATCCCCAATGGTTGCGAATTGAGGCGAGATATCTCCACTTTGTATATCCAGTACTCGAAGATCCGAGTTTTAGCGAGCATGTCACTTCTACCTTATCGAGATGCTAGCCAGTCGAGAAGTCATAAATCAAACCTTCGATTGTTGTTACTTATACTGCTCACGCAGTTTTCCATTTTGGCTGTTTGACTAATTTTTGGCACATGGTGGGTGAATTGTTTTGGTTTTTTTCCTCTAATTGTCCTATGGACAATACGTACGTCAATGCTCTGGTGTTGGTAATCCTGTAAGAGTTTTTCTAATGTGGACTAAATTAATTGATATTGTAATTTACTGTTTTTACTTCACCGTAACATAGGGTTGGTCTAAGGTGAGATAGAAGGTTTAATTAGTTACCTAATAATGCTTAATTAATAGTGAAGTTGAGGCCTCACCCGTAATGAGAGACTCACTTAAACTCTATAAATAGTCTTCATGTCTCTCCTCTAACCCTAATTCTCACATGTATCCTCACCTAAGGGCGTTTACCTAACGCTAAACGTGAGGCCGCCTCATTGAGCTAGTGATACGGAGGCGAATAGGGAGAATGAGTCATTGCGTGGATCCCCTGATAACATGTGGGTAATCCTTTTTGCTTCCGCTTTATGTTTGATGTTCGATGGATCCCAAATCAGGTGCGTTAATCTTTCTACTCAATTACGTTCTTGTTCTGGTTATGGAGATCTTGGGATTGCGCAATTTGTGTCTAACAAATCCATCACACTCGCACGTCACATAAGTTGCCAAATAGAAAAAGCCATCTCCAAGACTTCCAAACTTTGAACTCCACTACGTATTAATCGGACGTCCTTCCCGTTTTACTTTTTTTTTTTTTTAATTTTAAATTTCGAGTTCCCCTTTTGATTTTTCAGAGCAGAAAGGACATGTTGATTTTTTCCACCGATCTTGCCCGATGCACACAATATGTTTTGTCGTTCATTCTATTGGCTGGGCCATTCAAAATATCTGCATGAGCTGCCAAACAACCCGAGAAACCATGCCAAAAAGTCTTCAAACTTCGTAGTAAAGTCACGGGGGAAAGTTCCAGTGCATTGCGGTTGCGAATAGGAATGTGAGCACGACCTGTTGGAGAAGGTTACAATTTTATACTAGACTATGATTTTAATTGATTTAGTCGAAGATATTTGAAAATAAAGTAGGAAATTGTAATCGTGTTTATTCTTTCTTTGATTCTCTTTTTGTAACTATATATGTATACATGTACTCATATTATTGTCAAATCGGTATAAGTTCATAGAAGTTGACATCACATGTCCAATGTTGAACTCTAACTCTCTGCGTGCTTCGTGAACTGTCCCTTGAGTTATTCATGCGCAGGCTTGATTTGTGACCCAATATTATTAAAGCTCGTCCCGAACGTTCACGAATAAACAAAACTCGGCCTATATCAGGGATTTATTCTAAAAATAACCATGTACTTGAAGCATAATCTGAGTGCAAAATGACAATAATATGGAGCGATCCTCAGACATATTTGCGGACACGTATACAGAAATTATGTACTCACATGTCGCCCCTTTGTCCACGATCTCTGATTTCTGTCGAAAGGTGATGCATGGGCACCAATAGGTGATGCAGCCTGCAAGCAACACGGAACTGGAGTTGCATTCTTCTATTACTCGATACGTGGAAGAGAAAAGCAGAGGAAGAAGCTGGGAATATAGACAGATTTCTGTTACAGATTTTCATGTCGTCAAAGCAGCCGCAGAGGCCAGTGCTCCAAGGCTGTTCTTGCCCATCGTGGGGTCTGGTTGAGCTCGTGCTGGTGCGCTGCGGGTGGTGAAAAGATAATGCAGAGTTTCGGATATCCGTCCACTTTGGGGATTGATGTGCAGGCACCCGGTGAAAAACGAAGGGTGAAGAAGGACGAAAAAACAAAAGCTAGTTGCCCTCCAGATGGAAGCGTGAATGACTATGGGACAGACGTAATTCTTACGACCATTGAATTGAGGACGTGGTGCTTACGCGAAAATTTTTGAAGTGATTATTTCGAGTGAGTTCTTTACGAGATATTGTAAGATAAGACGAGACCGTTGACCCCGCGAGCGGGACTGGCCACGCAGTTTCCATCCTTTCTTCCAAGCAAGAAGATATACATCACACACTTGCACCTCACATACGATACCAAATAGGAAAATTCATCTACAAAACTTTGAAACGTAAAACTCTACCATGTTGTTATCAAACGCCCTTTTTTGCATGAATTTCGAGTCTCTTGTTGATTTTTTAGAGCAAAAAAGACATTTTGGTTTTTTTTCCTGTCCCATTCACAACATGTTTTGTCACTCTCGTAGCCTGACATATACAAAATATCCAGAAGAGTTGTTAAAGAGCCCAAAAAAACTATGCATAAAGGTCTCAAACTTCCTTCTCAAGTCATCGTGGAAAATTCTAATACATGAGGATGTGAATTGCCATGCGAGCACGAGCGACAATGATGGATCGAAGGAGAAAGCTAGTTGTGGCCGTCGACCGCTTAACCTTTTATGCGAGTCATGCAATTATAGAATCATATACACATGTTGCAAAAGTGTAGACATACTTTGTGCATAAAATGGCGAACCGATAATTTGAGATTAGACGGTAAGACATATATTTAATTTAAATAACATATAGAGCAAATATTTCATCCTAGAAGGAGCGGAGGCAAGAGGTGAGTGTGGTTCCTGAATAAAATTGGAAATTTGAAAATTGGATCGGAGGGAACTAATCCAGTTCCAAGTTCTAGGATATACCTAGGACCGCTTACCCTTAGCAAAGGCTACCACAAGCCTCCTAGGTCCGCCAATGCAACCATGCCCTATATGTATCGAAATTCGAAATTATTATGTCCGAGTTCCATATGAAATGGGGAAATTTTTATGAGTTTAGGGCTCAATTTGTTTGGCAGAAAAACAACTTCCATCAACGGAAAACCAAAAAACATTTTCCCTAGTTACTCTCTCTTATCTTGCACTCATCTTATCTCACACACAGCCCTAGCCCCCTTTGGTTCGAGTACTTCGCCGCCAAGTCCCATTACTTCCTCTACAGCCACAGTATTTTCTTCCACATCCTCATCTTGTCCCTCGTCCCACTCCCCATCGTGCTCTTGGAGCTTGCGCGCCCTGCCGGCTTCAACTGCTTCAAAATCCAGCCCAAGGTCTGGCTCTCCTCCAAGATTTTCAAGTGCTACAAGGACGTCATGAAGATGTTGTTCCTCATCGTCGGCCCGCAGCAGCTCCTCTCGTACCAGAGCGTGAAGGTGAGGTTCCGTCGGATGGATGGTGCGTGGGAGTGCATGCGTGCTTTCGAGTCATTTTCTAGGAATTGGATTTGTGTGGATTGAGCGTAATTTACATGACATTGTAGAAATCTGGGTTCCGATCATCACTCTAGAAGAAATTGTCACATTTTCGCCACATAGGCGATTGTCGTTTGTCCTGATTTTCGACTTTTTGACCTTTTTGACTGGGTGTCGCTTTGTCAGTATTTTTAAGAATTTTTATATTATGGTGTTGTCGTTCGATGGCCTTTATTGATGTGGGAAAAGTTGATAAAGGGGATGAAGATTAATGCAAGTTGATAGCGGCTGTCAATTATGTTGCTCTGATTTTTGCGAGGTATTGTTAGTCTAGCTTGTTTGTTGTACTTGGATGCTTCGTTCGATAAGGTTAGTGGCTTGAGTTGCTCGATGTCTAGGAGTGGAAGTCCGAGAGGTGGCCTTTTGTGGTCCGGTGCATGATTGTTGTTGCGATGGCAGATTTTCCTAAATAGAATTGGGTGTCCAAATTGTTATTTGTATATTCAATTTTGCTATGATTTCTCTCTATTTTGATTTCCTTTCCACTTTTGTATTGTGAATACTGATAATGGCTTTGGTCGTGTATGTGTGATGGTTGGCAATTGATGATGGAAATTTTGTGGTGGTCCAAGACACTCATGTGTGTCCAATGTTCTTAGTAGAAAGGGTACATATATAGTTCTAGCGTAGATGAGCTCTATCGTTTGATTCATGTAAATACGTACCAATATTTGATTGGTATAAAAATACGTGATAATGTTGATGGGGTATGGTTCATATTCCCCATCGATGGGATGGCATGAGGTCCTGCTCAAATTCTTTGCTAGATGTAGCCCTAGTTTAAGAATGAACCGAGATAAGCTTGTGTTTCGAACTCTCTTTCTCGCATTTACTCTCTATTTCCTTATGATTATACATTGAACCCAAACAAATATAAGTATTAAACTAATGATTACTGAGTTTTGGAGAGGAGTTTTGTTGAGTTTTGGTTTGGAGTGTTTCATTGTACATGGAAAACAATGGAATGAACAAAGGGAAATGTTTGCTAGTTCATTTTAAGGTATTAGCCAAATATTGAAAAATATTATTGTTTTGCTAGAAAATGGCTTCCCCAAAATAATTTTTTTTTAAATATCACATTTTTCACGAAACAAATGGAGCTATACTTTCGCATTTAACTCCCAGATGTTACAATTGATAATTCTTTTAAGAACTTGACCGTTTGCACTCGATTCATTTGACGGATGAGAGCAAAGAGTCATTTGTCGATGTGGAAGATTCAAAGCTGGGTAAGACGTTGCGATAAATAAATAGAGAAACTGACCCTATATGTTATGGAGTTTTGGTACTATTTATCTTTCACAAGGAGAGTGACAATGACAAGTCCATTATTATTCCCTCGACACAAAGACGGAACAAATGGAAAGAACCACACATTGAACCGTGCTATCAAAAGATTTATAAGTTAAAAACTCATACTCACCCTAAATGTCTTATTGTACATTCTTAATCAAACTCGATAATACAATCAGGAGCTGAGCTCCGACTTTACATATCACACAGAATAAGAATAATACATGACATATGAGAAACAAGTTCACTTGCATAACCTAGTAGAGGAAAGAGAATTATACTCTTGGTCGAAATAACATGTTGCCCTTAAATCAAGCACGGGATTCTAGCGCCTCATGCCGCCTTCCACCTTTGGAGCCATTGCCACTTCTCCATGTTGGCTCGCGTTTCCTGCCCATCCTACACACGAATCCAACCATTTTAAGTCAGTAGTTAATCAACGCTTAGACTAGTATGTACACTATTTTGGAAGCTAGCCGGCACGAAGTTGTTGGAGAGGAATGGGCTTTTACCCTTCTCCACGTTGAATCCGCGGCTCTTGAGCTCTCGGTACTCTTGACAAAGCGCGCAGGACATGCAACAGAAGTGGACTAAGCAGTCATTGCACGGATATTCCTTCAACTCGAACTCTCGTCTCAGTCTGGCTCGGTAGGGGTATGAATAGAAGCATGTGCATGGATAGGCGAATGCGACTGAAGTCAGCAAGTGGATCAGGGTGAAGGTTGCACAGTTCGCGCAGCAAGCTGCAATCCAAGCTCGGATAAGTGAGAAATATATAATTAGCCTTTGTCTGTTCTTTGGTAATCAATTAGCCTTTCTTACAGGGAAAATTAATATCCTATATTTTCCGAATGAGTTGTCAAATTGGGATAAGTTCATAAAATTTGACATCACATATCCAACGTTGAACTCTATTTAACTGGCTCTGCTCGCTGTGTACTGTGACTTGAGATATTCATGCGCAGGCTTGATTTGTGGTCTACAGTTCGTCCTGAACGTCCACTATTAGATGAAACTCGACCTATGTCAGGGACTTATTCAAAAAATAACCACGTACCTGAAGTATAATCTGAGTGCAAAAAAACAATAATATGGAGCGATCCTCAGACATAATTGCGGACACTTACACAGAAATTATATACTCACATGTCGCCCCTTTGTCCAGGATCTCCGATATTTGTCCGAAGGTAATGCATGGGCACCAGAAGGTGATGCAGCCTGCAAGCAACATGGAATGGAGTTGCCTGGATTTTTTCCTTGATTCGTGGAAGAGAAAGAAAGAGAAAGAAGAAGAAGCTGGCAATATAAACAGATTTCTTGTTACAGCTTTTGATGTCGCCGCAGCAGTCACAGAGACCGGTGCTCCATGGGTGTTCTTCGACATTGCCGGGATTGGTTAAGCTCATGCTGGTGGGCTGTGGGGGGTGAAGAGATGATGCAGAGTTTCCGATATCCGCTTGGCTTTGGGGATTGATATGCAGGCAGCCAGTGAAAAAACGAAGGGTGATAAGGACGGAGAAACGAAAGAACTAGTTCCAATCTTAGATGAAGCGTGAATGACAATGGGACGGACGTGATTTTAAAGACCATCGAGGACGCCGTCACTAGCGTGAAAGTTCCGCGTTATTTTCATTACACATAATTTGAGTCCTTGTAGTTTCTCATTGACTGCCATAGTAATATCTTCTTCTCATATACATCTTGCATCGCAAGATCCTTAATTTCCGCTTCATTTTCATTACACATAATCTGAGTGTCAAAGTTCAATTTCTTAGAAGAAAATGCTAACTTTAATGATTCATAATGAATTTTTTGACACCATTTCTCTCCATGAAATAGTTATTGACTTTTAAGCTAAATTACGTAAATTCCAGGTATCCTTATATTTTCTCGATGAGTGTAATAGTAACATTTTGTTCTCATATTTGTCTTGAATTGCGAGATCTCTTAACTTTCATGTTATTTTCATTAGACATAATTTTAGCTCATTCTTTTGGAAGAAAATGCTAATACTAGAAAAGTTTGGCCACAATTTGGTTAAACGCTTGATCTTGCGAAGTCTATAACCTTTTAATCATCTAATTTAGTTATCAATGTGTCCCTTCTTACAGGAGGGCAACTACGACAGTTTAATAACAGTGTGGCCCTCAATAAATGGAATATGTGCCCTCTCAATTCTGCAAGACTCGTCTTTTCGTTCGTCTTTCAAATTATTAGTCTCCTTTTGATTGTGCAAAGCAGAAGGGACATTTTGGTTTTTCCTCCAATGGTGTCCGATTCCCAACGGGTTTTGTCACTCAGTTGATTGGGCCGACACAAGCTAAAAATCTAAATGAAGTAGCTAAACAGCCCAAAAACTGCACAAAAGCATCAACCTTCCTACGAAAGTCAGGTGGGAAATTCTAATCCTCGAGGTTGTGAATTCTAATGGGACGAGCATGAGCGACAATGATGGACCGAAGAAGTGGGTCAATTTACGCAGTTGTAGAATAATATGCACACAATTTGCAAAGGTGCAGCTTACACATGCTGCGCACCATGCAATGGCGAATCGAGAATTCGAGGTAACAATCGAGATGAATTACCTATATGAGTTGCACTTTCAATCGAGGATAGGCAATCACCTATTCAGTTTTCACTAATCGCAAGCAAGCTGCTCCAGATTAGGACCTCCTGTACATGCCAAAAACTAGATTTAATTGGTTTACGAGGCTTGTCAAGTGCTTTGTGCGACTTCTATTTGTCAATTTTCTGGACTTGTGTCCTTTAGCTATAAAAGCTAGATCACAATCTCTTTTCCGTAAAGCTATGTCTCGATTTTGTCAGCCACTTTCAGTGGGTTTTCATGGACATCCTGGCCAAAATTATCAAACAAATTCTAAACTTATGGACTTGTGCCAATTCAATTCATAATTTTTTAATTTAACTAATTTAGTCATAAATCTCTTGTTGATTTACCAATATAGTCATTTATGATAATTTTTACTAGAAATCCCTAATCTTAATGTAGGTAGTGCCACATAGAATGGCCGATCCTAACATAGACAATTTTTGTAATTTAAAAAAAAAAATCAATTAATTATAAAAATTTTGTCCTTTTCTTTTTTTTTCTTTTCATTTACGTTTTATTCTTATAAGCCTGACGAGGCAACGCTCGCCAACTCCTGGGCCAACACTAAGACCCTCTATCAAGAAAAAGAAAATAAAAAGAAGAAAAAATTTAAAAATTTTTGAAAAGCTTTCAAAAAAATTATAAAAAGTGTCTACGTCGATGCCGCCATGCCATGTAGGACACTGGCATTGTCGGCATCTGCATCTGTGGATTTCTAGCCAAAATTATTTGAAAGAATCACGTTAGCAAATTATCAAAAAGTTTAAAATTAAATTAGCCAAACTAAAGTTTATACCTGAATTGGTATAAATATAATAAGTGGATGACTTTTTTTTCAAATTTCCCTCCTGAAATGTAGCGAGAATTCTTGTTCTATGCATCATTGATGGGTATCTTGATTTCCTCTGTGGTCTTATCATATGCCAATAGAAAATGCAGTGATCTCTGGAAATATGCAATCATATGTCCTTAAGTAAATCATAATCACCCACAAGACTGCCTATGCGAAACTTTGATATTTCCCTAATTCAAAACAGTAATTTTCGCCAAAACTATGGCTTAAATGTGAATTGGCTATACTTTCAGGTAGTCTAGACCTTTGATACCTTATGCGCAGTATAATGAGGATTTACGCTGTTGAGAATTCAGGTGGTATGGTCTTATTCAGTACGAATACCATTAGGAGAAATTAGACAAAATACACAAATTGGAGATTAAGATATGTAGGTTTGGAAATTAGAGGGTGCAAGGTGCAATCTAGAGAGAATGAGATTGGTTTGAACAGATTTTTCTCCCTTTCTTAAGTTTATGGAGACACAAGATTCGATTGAATTCATTGTTTCAATTATCCATTTCAAGTGGAAAATTTATCCAATCAATCATGAATCTATTATATATCAATTTAATTATAAATTTTTAAATTTTTTCAATTCAATTCTAAATTTTTACACTAAATTTCAGTATAATCTTTCCGATCTATTTTCATCCCAAAGAGGGTCCAATAACAGATGGCTGTCATATATGACATACCGTCGTATCAATAGTTTTCGAAATCTCAAAAATGGATTTCGTTCATACGTAACGTGAGTATTATGAAAGAAATCATGCAACACTTCGTTCATCGGAAGCTATACCTTCACCAAACAATAAATCGGCATCAATGCTGGCACTGTTGCTATGCCAGTGACATCTCAACCTCCACGTTAACCTGTCGGCCACTGTAAGTGTCCACGTAAGGTGGCCACATATCGTTGGGTCCATTTTTGGTTATTAATTTCGTTTTGCAACGAGAAATGTTTCAATATGAACTACAATGCATCCCTTCTGATACCCAAGTATTTCCAATAAAAGTAGTTGCATAGTTTAGCAAATGGAATCGGTTAAGTTCGGCCCGATAGGCAAAAATTTCGATTTTCTAAAGAATATGTAGAAGCAAATCAAGTCATGTCGATTTTAGCTCAATCATGCTTACACAGAGTCGAATTCGGATTGCTCTCGCTCAAAATATCTCTCTTGCATAGAGCCTGTGTGCATATGATTTATTAGAAGTTACCACTCCTAACACCACCTTTATTGATTATTTTCCATATAAATGGATCTTAGAAATACCAATTAGATTCAACCCATAAATGGGAAAAAAGTATCTCCCTTGAATTCCTCAAGACCGTGATTCCTTATGATTGGCTTTTGGAGACATGTATTTTTTCGCTCATCTCCTGTGTAAAGAAGGGTTAGTCGTGCATGAGGGGCGTTCCTTTTATGTTAACGTCGTACCTCCCTCATGTAGTCTTTGTACTCCTGTAGTTTTTGGAAAGTTGTCCAAAAATCTTAAATTTACTACATTTTTGCTAATCCAGTCCCTAGTCTTTAACTTTGTCAATTAAATTTTAAACAATTTCTCATTTTGTTAATTGAGTCAATCCGTCTAATTTTGACTAGAAATTACTAACATTGATGACTGCCATTCTACGTAATGCAATCAACGACGACGACGTGGATAATTTTTAATATTATTTTAACTTTTTTGAAAAAATTCCTTTCTTTTATTTTTCCTTCCCTTCTTCCTCCTGTGCAAGTGAGGTTGGTCTTGTCATGGCTAGGTGGGCAAGGTTGGCCATCGCTAGGCGGGCAAGGTTGGCGCCGGCTAGAGGAGGAAGAAGGAAGAAAGAAAAGAATAAATAAATAAAAATTTTGAGAAATATTAAAACATTATTAAAAATTATTTATGTTAGTACAAGCTGTGCTACAATTTCCGGTCAAAATTGGTTAAATTGACTTAATTGGCAATACACTAAAATGTTTAAGACTCAATTAACAAAATTAAAAGGTTTATGACTAAATTGGTAAAAATACAATTATATAGGTGATGCATTCATGAATGTAGAAATGTATCGGGCCATTGTGCATGTGAATGTGTAAGAGGTCATGTCGTTTTCACCTTTTGACACCTTCGCGATGGTCTGCAAATGTCGAATCCTTTTCTAGTGAAGGGATCCCTCAAGGTGAACAGGGATGGCTCATTCACGGAGCGCTTCCCATGAAGACTGATCTGATCCCTTCACCGCATGAACTAAACTTAAATTACTAGACTCCAGCACTATTCTCTGGCGTCTTCTATCATCCAGGAACTCTAGGGTTTCAAGCAGCGCTTTTGCCTCCGCGAGCTCAATCGAGTGTACTTTCACCGATCTGGCGAAACCATCGACCAAACGACCGTGACATCTCTGCATAGGACTGAGTCCAGATCACACGCTACTGGGTTTCGTCCACATTTCCTTGGCCCATAAGAGGCAAACCGAGTCGTGGACTGGTTGGCAAAGGCTCAACGCAATAAGTTATTAATCCAGGATTGACTTGCCAATCCTCTAATCCACTTTAGAACTTATTATGTTCTGAGTCTTCTATTTCGCTGTTGCATACTTCAAGTTAGCAATGAAATCTTATTTTGAACCAAAAAAGGAAAAATGTCGAATCGGGCGAAAATGGAATAGTTCTCTCTGAATGGTGTTGTCCAGCCCGTTCTTTACAGATGTTCTGAAGATCAGTAATTTTATACTGATTCTGGTCCATTATCTTTGGATCCAATAGATGAGAGTGCTCATTTGTTCATGTTTGTGATCCGAAACACTAGGTTTAGCTTCACTAGGTTTAGGTTTAGTGCCTATCCGCTGGCCATCTCATCTTTAACCTCTTTAAAGCCACGGAAGTTACAAAGAGATGTTACAAAAAAATCACTAGATGGTTACATCAACGGGTATATTGACTCTACTACCTTGACAGCATCTTCGATTCCACTATCTTAACAGTTGCTTTATTTCACCGCATTGACAGTTACATCCCAAATTGTCAATTCCACTTTTTGTTGATTCAACAAGTCATCAATTATTCAAATTATTAATAATTTATTAATAAATGACCAAATTCTGCTCTCAGTCTATCACATGTTGATAATAATCAAAAGTTAGTTATTTTTTTGTGCAAACACTAGATTTAGGTTTAGTGCCTATCATCCGGCCATCTCATCTGAAGTTTTTTTCCCCTCATGGCATATCCATTGATTAAACTGTGAGGAATGAAGCCTTGATCCCAAAGACATGGAAGAATATCTTCCTGAATTTATCAAGACCATATATTTATTTATACCATGATTGGCGATTGGAAACGTATATCTTCCGCGCATTTCTTCACAGCTCAATCTCGGCGCTCGCAGCCTTGCTCACTGAGAAATCTATTCTACACGAATGAGATGAAGAGGAAGAGCAGGCAATGGATGAAGTGGGTTTGAGCTGTGGTGGTGATCATACTGCTCGTGGGCCTTGTTTCCTTGTTGCCATCTTGCAAGTCTTAGTTGTTTAGATTCTCAAAAGTGATTAGCCAAATTCGTGAAATATGGATTGTGGTGATGATCACACGGCCAGTTCCATGGACTCACGTGGGATTCGCACCGGATTAGCGATCCAGTTCCTAGATAGGTTCAAAAACTAGTGGACGGTTCTTAGTTCTCAATTTATAGAACCAGCCCTTCATGGGCAATTCTCGATTCTAAGATGGCAACTAGTTCACTCTAAAACAGATCACCTTTACTTTGTGCATGTAATAACGAATCAAGAATTTGAGGTAAGGAGGTTGGACACAAATTTTTCATTTAAATAACATATATAGAATATATTTCGTCCTAAAAGGGGTGGAGGCTACCACGAGCCTCCTAGGTCCACACCAATGTGCGCATGACCTATATGAATCTAAATTTTAAATCATTACGTCCGAGTTCCAAGTGAGTGGGGAAACTCCTAAGAGCTTAAAAGCCAACGCCCATTTGCCTTTAACTCCCAGATGTGTCGATTGATAATTCTTTTGTAGATTTGACCCATTTGCACTCGATCCAATTGACGGATGAGAGCAAGGAGTCATTTGTGGGTGTAGAAGGTTCAAGGCTGGGTAAGAAGTTGCGATCAATAAATAGAGAAATCGATCCTAAATGTTATGTAGTTCTGGTATGATTTATATTTGGTGAGGAGAGAGACCATGACAAGTCCACTAAAATTCCCTTGACACAAGGACGGAACAAGCAGAAAGAATCACACATTGGACAATGCTATCAAAAGATTCATAAGTTAACAACTCAATACTCACTCGAAAGGTCTTACGGTACAAACTTAATCAAACTCCTAGCACGCACTGTGCCAACCACATGAAAATGACAATAAAATTAGGAGCTGAGCTCCGACTTTACTAATCACACAGAATAAGAATACCACATGACATATGTTATTCCGAGAAACAAGTTCACTTGCATAATCAAATAGAGTAAAGAGAACTACATTCTTAGTCGATATAAGATGTAGGCCTTAATCAGCCACAGGACTCTAGCGCTTCATGTCGCCTTCCACCTTTGGAGCCATTGCCACTTCTCTATGTTTGTTGGCGTTTCCTTCCCATCCTACACGCCAATCCAAACATTTTTAGTCAATACTTAATCAACCCTTAAAAAGACTAGTATGTACACTACTAGCCAGCACGAAGATGTTGGAAAGAAATAGGGTTCTCACCCTTCTCCATGTTGAATCCGCGGCTCTTGAGCTCTCGGTACTCTTGACAAAGGGCGCAGCGCATACAGAAGCAGTGGACTAAGCAGTCATGGCAAGGATCTTGCTTCAACCCGAGTTCTCGTCTGAGTCTGGTTCGGTAGGAGAATGAATAGAGGTATGCCCACGTATTCAGGTGGTAGATCAGCGCAAAGATTGCGCCATTCGAGACGCAAGCTGCAATACAAGCTCGGACAATTAAGTGAAAAATATATGATTAGCCTTTGAGAACTCTAATTAGCTGGCTCTGCTTGCTATGTGAACTGGCTTGAATTCTTCATACGCTGGCTTGATTTATGACCCGTTATTATTACTTTTCGTCCCGAGCGTTCACTATTAGACAAAACTCAGCCTATATTAATGACTTATTCGAAAAAACCATGTACTGGAAGTATAATCCGAATGCAAAACAACAATAATATGGAGCGATTCTCTAACATATTTGCGGACGCGGATACAGAAATTATATACTCACATGTTGCCCCTTTGTCCACAATCTCTGATATCCGTCCGAACGTGACGCATGGGCACCAGCAGGTGAGGCAGCCTGCGAGCAACATGGAATGGAGTTGCATGGGTTTATTCCTTAATAACTGGAAGAGAAAAGGGAAAGAAGAAGCTGGCAATATGAACAGATATCCGTTACAGCTTTTGATGTCGTCGAAGCAGCCACAGAGGCCAGTGCTCCAAGGTTGTTCTTCCACATCGTAGGATCTGTTTGAGCTCATGCTGCCGGGCTCGGGGAGAAGGAAGCGAAGGGGGGGAGATGAACAAAGACACGAAAGCTAGTTGCACTCTAGATGAGGCGTGAATGACAATGGGACGGACGTGATTTTAAAGACCATTGAGGATGCGGTCCCTACCATGAAAATTTGTCCGTGTGAGTATTTCGAGCGAGTTCTTTACAAGATGTCGTGAGAAATCCTTCCTGGATTTGCGTTGCCTGTAATTAAGGATCGGGAAATACGATTGAACTACTATAAATTTTGTACTCTCTCTTGACATCGTCTCTCTTTGTGGAGTAGGTATCAATATTCGACCCATACCACATAAATCTCTTGTTTTGAGTACTATGGTAATATCTTCTTCTCATATTTGTCTTGAATTGCAAGACTTTTTAGCTTCCGCATCATTTTCGTTGCACATAATTTGAGTGTCATAGCTCATCCTATAGGAAGAAAATGCCAATTCTAAGAAATTTTGGCTATAATTTGGTTAAAAGCTTGATCTTGAGAAGTTTATAACTTTTTTATCATCTAATTTAGTTATCAATGTGTGCCTTCTTACGTGAGGGTAATTATGATAGATTTTGCTAGGATAACAGTTTTCTTAATACTATGATAATAACATTATGTTGTGAGCCACAAACATGTTGTAGATCACTTTTAAGGAGTAGATTCCACAATAATTTTACATTATTTATTATTTATTTTTTTGTGGTCCAAAACATGTTATTCTTATAATAAATTAAAGATAATTACATAAGCATTTCTCTTTAGTAATAATGTGGCCCTCAATACATGGAAGATGTGCCCGCAATTATGAACTTCCCAAGAATGGTTATATAATAATATTGTACATGGGCAATCAACTCCAAATTTTGACATTCTAACGGCATCCAAATTACTCAATTCGAATCACAACTTGAATTCATCAAGCGCCGACTTGATTTGTGACCTGATATCATTTCAATTGGTCCCGAATGTTCACTCATTAGACAAAATTTGACCTATATCAAGGACTTATTCAAAAAAATGACTACGAAAAGCAATGCACACTATCAAGTATAGTCCACGTGCAAAATAATAATAATATGGAGCGATGTTAAGACATATTAGCAGATGTATATAGATATTATATACTCACACGATGTCCTTTTGTCCATAATCTCCGTTATCTATTGAAATACACGTGCGAATTGTGTTAGAGAAATCCCACGTTAGAAAATTGATATGGTGTGAAATAGTTAATATATCATTAAGTTTTTGAATGAAGATAGGTCTAACCGAATATATTGATAGGCTCATATCTGGGCTCTCTCTTTGCGACCTCCTGCATGAAGGTATTAGGCTTTTTGTTATGCGCTTCAAACAAATGTTATCATGGTTGATTGGTGGCCACTCCCAATGTATATTGGTGTTTGGTCAATATCTAAAGAAGGGATTTGGTGACCAACTCGGTTTCTAGACAGGTTGGTGTTGTGTTGGTCACACAAGGGAGAGATTGTTGAGATGTACAGTGTGGGGAAAATTGTTGAGATACTCATGCGAGTTATGTTAAAGTTATATTAGAAAAGTCCAACATCAAAGAACTGACGTGGTGTAGAGCATTTAATATATTCTTGTAGACCCATAACTTTTTGACTTAACATGCTCGAAGTTGGCTCCCTCTTGGCAATCTCCCGAATAAAAGTATCGGACTTCTACTACCTGCTCCCGATAATCCTGTTGGAAGGCGATGCATGGGCACCAGAAGGGGTCTCGATCCCTTTAAAGAGTATTGATACGGAGTTGCATGGATTTACTTTAAGAAAAAAAAGAAGCTGAGAATATAAACAAGTCTTATATAACAGCTTCGGGTGTCGGCGAAGCAATAGCAGTGGGCAGAACCCAAGGGTGTCCCTTCGACATCATAGGGTTTCGTCGAGCTCATGCCGGTGGGTTGCGGGTGGTGAAGAGAAATGCCAGAGTTTCTGATATCAGCTTGACTTAGGGGATTGTTATATTGATCTCGTACACATTTGGTTGCACGATAATGCTGCATATGTAAGTGAAGGAACCAGATCTAAATCGTAGCTCGATGAACTATGAAAACCACGATGATCTGGTGTATTGCGAATTAGGTCAAATGTGAACAAGAAAACAACCTATTCCAAGTGCATGACCGTGTTGGAAATTTGTGTGGTCCAATAGCTCGAGCTAGCAAATGGAATGTTTACAAGTTTGATGCCCTTTTTCTACTTTTTGGTTTCTCTCTTTCTTGTATGGTCAGAGTCACTTTTTCTACTTGTTGGTTTCTCTTTTTCTTGAATGGTCAGAGTCACTTCGATGTCTCTCTCTCTCTCTCTCGCACGCATTCCTAATGGGGGAAAATGGACCACTTTGAGCCTGTTCATCTTGAAGGGATGTGAAATATGGAATATAATTTGGTGCTGCCACCATCGTTTTCCGATTGCCATATGACCTTCTCGTAGAAACCTTCAGCGACGTCAGATGAATTACTCGAATGACAATTAAATAGAGGTATATATATGCATGTGCATATGCACAATCGGCCATGAACCGTAACTTATCTATTCGAATCTCACCAATTGCGTACACAATACTCTAATTAGAGCCACATGCACAAGTCAAAAGAATCGGACTAAATTAGATTATAAAGTTTGCAAAGTGTTTCATTGACCTTCACGAACTCAAGTCTTAGTGCCCATGCCCTTAAATTTTCAAAAAATAATGGGCAGTTCTATTGTTAATAAAGCCATGTCTCTGGTTTTTCAGCCCACTTTGGGTAGGTTTTAATGGACATCCTGAAATATAGTCAGGGTTTTTATTCTATGCATCATTGATGGATATCCTGATTTCCTCAGCGGTATAATCATACGCCAACAAATAGACGATAATCTCTAGATATATGCAATCATATGTACCTAGCAAATCTTGATCACCCGCAAGAGCATTGTCTATGCGACGATTGATGCTTTGAGTAACAGTATATACGTACCAAGAAAATCCAATTAGTAATAATGATAACTTACTATCTTGATAATTCGGGTAGTTTAGTCTAATTCATTGCGAATGAACTTCCTTTACTGATGTTCTAATCCCCCCATCTGGATGCAAAACTCACTCTCCACAACTTAATTTTTTTTTGTCTTAAAATAAAAATTACCCTTGAAACCTAACACCATTAGGAGAACTTAGACAAAAATTACAGATATTGAAGGGTCAAATATGTAGGTTTAGAAATCAGGGGGTGTTACGGCATCATTTTTTACAATAATATATTGTAAATGGATGGAGCATAGCCATATATGTTTTCAAAACAAGTCAAATGATTCCACATTATTTTATCTATGGTGCATAAAATCATTAAAGTAGAGCTTCGCTTTACAATATTAAACCCAGGCTTTGTATTGGCTATTATGTGGAGACTTTCTATCTCCATCTCCTCGCATTATTAGTCTTATGTATAATTCTTGGGTTACCCCTAAACTTTTGTACTTCATCTAATAACAAGTACTTACATTTTACATCAAAAATAAAAATAAATTAGAGGGTGCAAAGTGCAATCAAGAGAAAATGAGAATATTTTTTACAGAATTTTCCTTCTTTTAATTAATGAAAAACATGAATAAATGTTCTTAAGCTTACCGAGAGGCATGATTGGACTTAATTTATCTTTTGCCTCCAAGCAGGTAAATTACCTAATCAGTCCCGAACTTATTGTATGGATGTCAATTCAGTTTAAACTTTTCAATTTTACCAATTTAATCATAAATCTTTACACAAAATTCTAATATTATCATTCCAATCTCTTTTTGCTAGAAATCGCCAGTGTAGTTGTCCAATTATCGTCAATCATCTTATGTAATAAACTTTCACATCAGTAATTTCCGATAAAAATCTCTTGAAGTGGCTTTCTTTTATACGTCACGTGAAAAAGGAATATGGATCTTACCTAAAATAAAAATGAAAGAACTTTCGAAATTTTGTTCATTAGAAATTATACTTTCAGCAAGCTAATGAATCGCCATAAATGCCGACGCTATTGGTGGTGTCTGTGACATCTCCATCTCCATGATAACCTGTCCGCCACTCAAGTGTCCCCGGAAGATGACTACTGTCGCTCTGTGCTCATTTTGGTTGTTTTGCATCGATAAATGTTTCAATATAAGCTAGAATATGCATCCCTGCTATTACCTAAAAAATTTCAACGAAATAGTTGCATAGTTTAGCAAATATATGAGACCATTTGGGAGTTTATAAAGTCTTGTCAAATTTAACTCTCTTTTTTTCAAAAGAAAAGTATAATTATTGCTCAAAAGGATACATGAAAATAATATAGATCTCATGCCAAAGCAAATTGAAACAAACAAAACTCAGAATATTGCAAAACAAAGCCAATTCCAGAAAATAAGAAAGGTCAATAGAGTATCGAAGGGCCAAGCTACTCATTCCACAAGAATAAAAACAAAATAATCAGCAACAAATCAATGGATCGCTATCTTTATCAATGATGAGCACACATCGAAAATTTCTTTTCCAATAACCATGACATTGTCAGTTAGTAGTGCGTCCTTAAGTTCAGCCTCCTATGCACTATCATCATAACAAGACAATCAAAAAAGGTTGAACAAAAATAGAATTAACCTTTGGAAGAGCAAATTTTTGTGGTTCGGTGAGACGCTAGAACTCATGTGATTATCATTGAAGTTGGAGGTAGAGAACTTATACATGAACAAAGCAATAAATTCCAAATCTAAAAATAGATTTGGAGAGTTCAAACTCATTGATTTAGAACTAGACTAGGAGAATGATAGCTCCTGAATCTAAATCAGGAGAGAAAAAAAAAGAAAAAATAAATAAAACACGAAAATAAATATGAGAGGGAAGGGAGGGTGAGGCTATCTCAAACCCTCCTCCCATGGCTACAGGTCGAAAAAGATGATGGAGAAAGAAGAAAGAGTAAAATACTTTTTGGTTCCTTAAAGTGCTCAAACAGAGTCGAATTCCAATTGCTCTCATTCAAAACATTTCTCCTCTTGCTTAGTGTCATGTTCTTATGATGTATTAAAAGTTTTCACTCTTAACAACACCTCTATCGATTATTTATCGCATAGAGGGATCTTTGAAACGGAGAAGGCCTCTCTATCGACGTGTGTCGTCTTGTGCCACATGCAATCAGTAAAGTGGTTCGTCCCATGAATGGGAAAATATCTCCCTTAAATTCCCAAGACTATGATTCTTTATGGTTGACTTTTCGAGACATGTATATCATTCATCTCCACTATGTTAAAAAAAAAAAAAAAAAGTGTGTCGTGAATGAGAAGTGGTCCTTTTATGCTAGCGTGGTACCTCCCTGTGTAGTCTTGTACTCTTGGTACCCTAGGTGATGCACACACGAACTCTCCTTCCCTTGAAAAAGAGAGTGACCGGAATTTCTTTATTTCATTTCATGGTCCGCACATGTCGAATAGTTTCTTGGGCGAATGTTGAGTAGTTCCCTCTCAAATGATGTTGTCCAGCTCGTGCTTTACTGATGTGCTGAATAGCAAGAGTTTTATACTGATTCTGGTTCACTATCTTCGGATCCGAATAGATGATAGTGCTCATTCGTTCATCCTTATGGTTCGAAACACTAGATTTAGGTTTAGTGCCTATCATCCTATCATCTCAACTTTTCTAAAGCCACAATTGATGGTTATCAACAGAGGTTATAAAGGGAGGTTACTAACAGTTACATTAACTCCACTACCTTAACGGTTTTCTTGACTCCACTATCTTGATGGTCATTTTAATCCACTATGTTGACGGTTACATTCGAGATTGTCAACTCCACTTTTTGTTGATTCCTTCAAATTGTCGATTTATCAAGTTGGCGATTCTTCAATTATAAATTATGTTCATAAGTTATCAGACTTTACTATCATCGACTGACTTTATCACATGTTGATAATAACTAAAATTTGGTTTTTTTTGGTGCAAACACTAAATTTAGGCTTAGTGCCTATCTTCTGCCCATCTCATCTTAACTTTTTTTTCCCCTCATGGCATATCCAATGATTAAAACTGTGACTAAACGTGTGTGGATGGAATTTGGCGATTGGAAACGTGGCCACCTCATCTTAACTCTTTCCCCCCATATGGCATATCCAACGATTACAACTGTGACTCTGTGTGTGTGGAATTTGGCGATTGGAAACATACACCTTCCACTCATCTCCATTACAAGTTCTGTGCATGAGTAAGTGGTCCTCTCTCACGTTCACCTCGTACTTCCTACGTAATTTTGTACTTTTGCTAAGTAGAATCCGTGGCTCCCGTAGGTACATGCATGCACGTAGTTACAAATGATAGTGGGGAGCAACATCATTTCATCTGCAACTTTTCCATCGTGCGACGGCGACCTGCACTTGCAAAGATCTCTTTCTGAGTGAATCCCCTTGTGATGTGTAGAGAAAGCGACCAATCCATGAGAGAGTTCATCAGTTCCTCAAAAGTAGCGGCGATCTCTCTGAATTCTGTTCACACGGCGAAATTACTAGACCGTTCTCTGAGCGCTGTCTACGTTCGCTTTCCCACTACGATGAGAAGCTTAATAAATTGCAGTTTCGGAAAATGTCGCATTTTGGTAAAAGAAAAAGCATATACTTAGTTAAACAAAAAATTACAGATCAAATGAAAATCCCGGCGGTAGAAGCTCCCATTGTGACAGGCGTCGGTAAGACATTGCGTGATGGTTAACTTCAACGACAAAATTACAACTCTTGTTTCTAAAATTTGTGCCTGGCAACAAAATTTTGCCCCATGTATCGAATCATCGGTAACAAGATTTAAGGCGTGATTGGATTGACTTTTATCTTTTACTTTTTTTTTAATTGAAATCTTGTGGTGCCTGCAATTTAATTTTGCTTCATCCGAAACATTTAAAGCTCTTATAACATATGAATGTGGACATGTAAATTTACATCTATTTTCTTATAATATTTGGACAATATTTTAACCTTAGAGGTGTAGTCATTTTGACGAATTGTCCCGATTAGGAAAGACATCATCTCTGGGACCGGATTATGGTTTTGTCCCTGATCGTTCGAAGGATCATATTTTCTTCCATCTTTATTGGAAAAGACTTCTTTTGATCAGATTCTTGGTTGCAATTATATTACGTATTTACACACACGCATATATATATATATATATATATATATATATATATATATATATATATATATGTCAGCATTAATATTTAGTAAGTGTTTGCACCAAAAATTGGTTAGGTCGTCAATTTGGATTAGCATGCGAGCCATTGTTTATGACCGCAAGAATTATTATCGATATTAATGCACATTGATGACCATTACTGACCAGTTATTGTTGAACAATGACAAATGGTTAACAATAGTCGACAAAGGTATCAAACAATAAAGTCACCAGATTATCGATTAAAGCCTAAGAAAAAAATTGAACACATAAAGGGCATCAAGATATAGTTACAAGATTGAACCCACTAGAGAATAGAGTTATGGAGGTCGTGGAGCAACTAACACTCGATTTTAAAGGAACAACCATTTGAAGACAAAATCATGGCATTCTGAGAATATGGACACAAAATTTAAGAGAAGAGGAAACATGGCTACAACCACAGGAGAATTGCTCAGAGATAGTTATGACACAATTACTATAAATACCATCGTTGGTCTACTCGAAAGCCTCCTGCACACAAACCGAGAAATCTACAATCTTCCAGTTATCTTTACTCTCCCCTATTGTACTTTCAATTTCTTGACTCGCATTGTCTATTAAATTCATGTGTATAACTTTATCTTAGGTGCCACATCATTGATAAATTCCGGCATAACTTTTTGTGTTCTCAAGTTTTGTTGTTAATTAAATTTCAGTATAGTTTGTTTATGTTCAGTTTTGTTGAAGTGGCTGTATTTTCCAAGCTTTGTCATCGACTAAATTCTTGCCTAATTTATGTTTGCACAATTCTATTTGAAGAGAAGTTACCGTTATTTTTTATCCAAATGTGATATTTCCCGTTCCGAATCGCCATCAATTTTGGAAAAACAGTAAGTTTGCATGCAGATAATATCCATAACTTGCAATTCACCAATCATAATCCAGATTGAAAGAAAGGAACTTCATGTTTGCCCTCACAAGGAACTTCATCGTGTGGCTTTTCCTAAGTAAATAGGAATTGCATTCTGGGATTCTTTTGATTAGAATGTAGTTTTCCTTGCAAGAGACGATGGATTTCATCACGTAAAGGTCCAGAGCACAAGAAATTAATATATGAGCATATTATACGAATTGTATTGAATAGGAAGTATAGAAAACGACGGATCAATTTATAGAATCCATGTGAGTCCTATTTTAATACTACAGTTTAGATTCATTTTTGTGTACCTATGTCCTTCGAAATATCTTCCTATATAGTGTAGAGACAAACTCCTTTTGTGTAAATTATACACGACGCGTCCGCTGAATTTGGCTTATATGATTAACACAAGCAATGTAAAGATTATGAGCGAGTCTTTAAACAAATCAAATAGTGTGGTGGGCAATATTCAATAAAAGGCGATCATATCATTTAATATACCAGTTTTCAAAAATTGTTGCTAGTATATCTTTCTATATATATATATATATATTTAATATCATCAGACACTTTCGTAATACAAAATTACAAATTTTCGGAAACTCGAATGATGCCTTTTTGGTCAGATCAAGCATATAAATGACGTTATAGTCGCATGTTACATATTCGGGCTTGGTTTCTCATTTTCCTAGGTTGAAATCTATATGGGCCTAACTCTCAAGTTAAGCAGGGCAGGCCACTGACCCAAAAAAAAAAAAGCAGGACAGGCCTTTTGGGCTGCCATTGATATAGGTTGTAAGAGTGGATCAAGAGTAAGCGATTCGTGTGAAAAGAAAAAATAGCTCTGAAATTTATTACTAAATGGATTAATGATTGAAATTCATCGGGATACTAAAGAGAGTAAGGGTGTCTTTATTTTGCACAAAAATGAATGATTTGGAAAATATTTTGAAAAAAATTAATGCTTGCATCATTTAAAATAATTAGTTAATGGAAAATGTTTCATTATCAACAACAATTTATGTCTAAAAAATTTTGTAAATAATGAAATTATTTTTCATTTGTTCAATTTTGTAAGCAATATAAGCTAACATTTTTAGGAAAATAATTTTTTAATAACTGCATTTTTTAGGAAACAAACGAAACCTAAGGACGGAAAACCTTCCTATTTTTATGTAATTGCTAAAAGACAAAGAATGAAGCAAAGCATGATTCTATTACAGTTGAAGAGATTTTAAGAAAAATGGCGGGACTTGTTTTGCTAAGCTCTCAATTACCTAGTTATAATTAATGCCCATGTTCTAAGCTCTCTTTGGGCTTCCGTTACATCAAAGCATCGGCATGCAAAGAAGAAAAAGGCCTTTACTTCAAGGTGATGATTTGCCCATTCCTGCGGGTCTCTTGAAGAAAATAAGGTGTTTAATCTTCTTTCCCTTCAAATACGTTGAGAAACCTCACTTCACTTGAAGAACTTCACCTTCAATTACGCTCCCACATCCAATCAAATTCAAGAGCTCCTTCGTTCTAGCACATGCCCCACGCCTATAAAACGTCCTCGTCGCTTCGTCGTGCACTTGGACCCCCTCCGCTTACGTTCCCTTTGGATAAGATTACACCTGTTAGAATATTTAAATAATAAATCATGCATTCATCTATCAACTTAAGCTTTTAAAATAGTTGGTAATGGTCCACAAAATCTCACATGGTATCAAAGCTAAGAGATCCTACGTTCGAATCTTCCAGGCCCTATTTGTCTCTCCAATTAAATTTCCACGCTTAGTACTAGGCAAAAAGACCAAATTAAGCGTGAGGGGGAGTGTTAGAATATTTAAATAATAAACCACGCCTTCATCTATCAGCTTAAGTTTTTAGAATAGTTTGTAGTGGTCCACAAAATCTCACAACACCCATAGGCTGACGGGGGCGAGGCCGCAAAATTAGTGAACGGAAGACAGCGTGATTTTAGATGTAAGGTCTGCTGCGTCCAAACCGAACCTTTCGATCATTCGACCAATCTCTTAGCGGTTGGATCCTCAGCCTTTTTGTCTTTGCTTTTCGATGTGTCTGGGCCAGCGTCTTTCTTTAAAGACGCATGAATAATGGCCTCTTTAGGTATGAAAGCATGAAAGCATGAATAATGGCCTCTTTGACCACCAACTGACGTTACTTCCCAGTAAGCAAATTAGATAGCCAAAGAAAGAGGACCGATTTCCCTCATTCACGGAGTAAAATTAGCCAGCTTCTTTTTCTTGACAATGATGTGTCGAGGCCCGAACGACCACGTCTGCGTGGAGAAACAATGGACAGCTTTTCGAGGTATCATCATTCCCCACTAATATTTTACTTCGTTTCTTTGCTAATTCATAATTATTTGATAAATTCATCGAAAACCTTGAACTTTTTTCTCGTGAGAACATCAATGGACAATCTTTTTCCTCCTAGCCTATACTTCAAACTTGTACTTATAACCCAAAAGCACTTTTCGTCAAACTTCCATCCATAATGGCCGTGAAAAATCCGAATTGACAGCAATATTCACGGACAAAATCATACACAAACAAATCTGACATAGCACTGGACATGTGCTGCCGCATCGACCAAGAGCATAATCACATCAGATTTTAATGGCCATGCAAATTATCGGGTCGAATACCAAATGATTATATGGCCAGTATGCGGAGTTTTGAGTACGAGTGAAACGGAAGAAAATTCGAAGCATTGATGTCAAACAGGGAAAAGTTGAGGATTTTTAACGGGATCACAGTCCATAGTTGCTCAAATAGTTTCCTCTAGGGTCTAGAAGAGATAATGATCAAAGGAGACAAACAAAATTTGGGGTAGTGTTCCTTAATCGACACTTTCTTCCTTATCTCCAGATGAAGATGATGATGTTAGCATGTCCATCACATATATTCAAAGGTTAAAGTCAAAGGTTAGGATCATTTCGTGGAGTCAATTACGGCGATGCGTCCGTTAAATCCGTTGAGGATACGTCAGAAGGGCCCAAGTAAAACGAGAATCCAACAGCCTCGAAATTCACCCCAGAAATATTATAACATAAGGAGAGCAAAACCCTAATGAAAGGAAACAAGCGGACAAGATCATGTCTCTTTATCTCCTTCACGTTCGTTGCCTCACCTTTTCTTTCCTTTTTGGCAATTTAATCGTTTTTCTAGTTGCCCAACTTCAATCATGTGTTCTTAGATCGAGAATCCACTAACATTGTCTTGTCTCGACCTCATTAAGTGACTGTTTCTGGCGTTTAATAATGATACTTATACTTAATGCGTCACGGGATGAATACAACGACAAATAATAAATTAAAACCCAATTTTAGATAACATAATTTAATTTTTTTCTATCTTTGCTTCTTTTCTCTTCTTCTTCTTTTTTTTTTTTTTTTTGGGAGGGGGGAGGATAAGCCTAGAGATGCAAAGTCATGGATATTCGATTCTAGCATATATTTTGGCCAAAAGAATAGATCTTGTTTCGAGGTAATAAAGACAAAATGTCAACTTTTTAGTTTTCTACAGTCAATCTCGATCCGGAGCTTCACTTATTTGCTGTTCATGCAATGTCAAGCTAGGTTTCCATTTGCGCTTTACATGTCAAAGGACGATTTCTTCCTGTCGCCCAGGTATAAGTCAACTCGATGACAAATTGGACAAAGCCGAAATCGATGCACGAGCCTGGATTAGTTTCCGGTTGGTTATCAGCAGTGTACCGAACGAATATAATGTATCTTAGGGAAAACTTTTAAGTTGGAATATTGAAATTTGTGCACGAAATCCACTTTTTAAGTCCTAGGGGACTATGACTAGTTAAAAATAGCTTAATCAAGTTCCTACTTGTTAACCCCCGTCGTTTAATTTGCTGGAGAAATTGAAATAATGTTGAAAGCACCTTCCTTCTTCATTTAAATCCATATGCATGTGCATATCGATTTGCTGCACTTTCATGTTTATTTATCATCTTTTTTTGTTTTCTCGAGACTCATAGATGAAATTCACAAAAGTATATAAAGTATAGAAACGGAAGTCGTTGGGTTCAGGGTTTTGATCATTGAGCTTGATTCGAGACTATAAGACTTGATTTAACCCAAATCGATTAATTAAGTTAGGTTCTTAGATAGTGTGATGTCACCTATCATATATTAAATGAAGATATTCTCATATATTACATAACTGATTGAAGAAATTTGAGGATCGGATTGACATTTTTGGTGATAATGTTGTAAGAACTCCTTCGATTTGGTTACGAACTTAAAAGAATGATGTTATAAATGATCCTAAACAAAAGTTAGAAAGATTCGGACTGTTAGCAAATTTCCTCACTCAAAACAGGCTTACCGAGATGCTTACCAGATTTTGAGCAGGTCGCAAGCCTTCTTTGGGAAATCTGGAAGGCGCGGAACAACTTCATCTTTCGCCATTTTCGGATGTCCCCAGATCAGATTATCGATTCTGCTTTTGCCCTGGCTTCTCTCCAAAAACGAGTCCATCAAAAGGATTCCAAAGGCCATTCCTCTTGGTCGAGCCCTAATCGGTCTTGGCAACCCAAGCAGGCACGTGAAGATCAATGGGACGGCTCCTTTCCCACGGCGTCTAACGGAGGATCGATTGCTAGTATGACCCGCGACCACTCGGACTAGGCCGGTGGAATCACTCGCTCTGTCTCGCCTCCTCTCGCTCTCGAGACGAGATCCGGGCGTTAATTTTGTCTCTTAACGATCTAATTCAGCACGAGTTAACAGATTCTAACTCGCTTGTGGAGTCCGACATCGTCCTCGTTGAAACCCTAAATCGGGTCGCCCGCCGACGTGGGGAGTGCCGCGCCCTCTTCGCCGAGTGCTTTGATCTCCTTCGCCGATTCTCTCATATCCGTGTACAAAGATCACCGTCGGGAGGCTAATACCCTAGCAGATTGGGCAGCGAAGGCCCATGGCCGCGGATCCCTCTCTTCCGCTTGGTTTGTCTCCCCTCCCCAAGTCATGCTCGATATCCTCTATAACGATGCCCTTGCTCAGGGTTTCTTTGTATTTCCCTCGTGACTCTTTATCAATATATATTATCTTTTCTGCTCAAAAAAAAAAAAATGGGTGAGAATTGAGAAAGCCCCTTTTATTTGTGTTTGAGAAAATCCACCAGCGGGTGGGGATGAGATAAAATATTTAAGTAAAATTTTTGTGAATAATGAAAATAATTTTTCTTAAGTAATTATTACAAGCAATATAAATGATTAATTTGAGGAAAATATTTTACAAATCATTCATTTTTCACCAAGAGTAACTTTATGTGACATGTCTATCACTCCAGTAATGGAACCCTATCAAATGCAAAGGAAATAATCTCCTCATCCATCGATCTATATTATGTAAAAGTAGACTATGAAATTAATGTTTGCACAAAAATAAGTCCGAATTACCTTGAAAACTAGACTAACCTCTCAACAATAGACGAACATGAAATGATGAATTATTTATTACTCTATAAGGGAACATTTGATAGGCTTCCTTTTATAATTTCTATTTTAACGGTCTTCCGCTCTTAGGGTGTACCGAATTTCAATATGAATAGTAATGTTCTTGGCAATAGTCTTAGAAAATGAAGAATTCATTAAATAATGCGACAAGCTAAGTATCTAAACGAGCGTGCCATATTCGAATACCTAATACTAATATGCCACGACACTTGCTAACTCAGATTTCATGAACCGTACTTAATACCTCGAACATTTTCTCTTCCTAACAATTTCGTTAGACCGTAACATGGTAAGGCACAACATCTAGGCAAGTAGAACCAAACTATAACCAGAAGTGTATTTATTAAGGTTCAAGACACCCAAAAGTCGCGTATGATTATGGAAAGGCTATCATGCTCAAAAAGTAAACATATAAAAGTGGCACGCTCGTAGCAATTGGCGATAGTGGGATTCCGCCCGAACAAGCTTTCTTCTCCATACTAACCGCCCTCGCTTGAGGATCGTGGTCGGCAAAACCGGAAAGCATGGCCACGATACTCCCCCCTTACCCACCCACCACTAATCGAGTGGAGGGAGTGCGAAATCATCACGCTCTCGGACCTCGTCATTCCACACGCCGCTTCATTTTTGGAATTATTAGGTGTTCTTGAGGTACTTATAATTATTAAGATCCACGCGGGAGAAACCTTATATATTGGTATAATGTAAAACAATTAAAATATCATAATTAGCACGTAATGAATTGGCTTAAGTTTTTAATGAATGTGAGTCCAATTGGATATGTCAACGGGCTTAAACTTGGGCTTTCTTTAGCGATCTTCCCAGGTAAAATGTATCAAGCTTCTACTTCTACTTCGTGCTCCCCATAAATGATATTAGAGCCAATGGTAGATTGATGGGCTTATAGTCTACGCTTCCGATGTTTAGTGAATATCTCAATGAATGAATCTAATTATCAACCCACTTTCCAAGTAAGTAGGCACTGTGGCATAGTAACGTGGTTCAATGGTAGACTCCAAGATTCAAGTTAAAATATCAAACTTTGGGATGAAGTCCTTGATGGAGATTCAAGTTGAGATATATATAGGAGATTGTTAGGTCGGAGTGTAATTTCCACGGAAGTGGGCGTTGTGGCATAACAACGCGGGCCCAACGGCAAACTTTGGGATGAAGTTGGGCGTTGATGGAAAATCAAGTTTACATGTCATGATGTAGAAATATACTTGGATTAAGGAAGGCAAGACCTAATCCTAAATTCACATATGGTTGGTTATTTTTGAATGATGAATATGTATCTTAGCATCCAAGAAATTTGTTCCACTCTACTCAACCCTGTATACGCGCTTGGCGAAAGAGAAATCAGGTGGTTTAAACCACGAAATGCTCAGATTCAATCATCGATACCATCTTTCTAGAGAAAAAAAAACGAAGTTTGTAAATGCAAAGTCTCTTGGACCATCTAGTTCCTTGGAATTGACTTGGTCGAAAAATGGAAACGTGAGAATTGGGTGCCCGACACAGATCATACGAGCGAGTGCTCTCACTGTCGAGGGAAGGGTCAATGGTTCCGGTGCGCGGTCGACGCAGCATTAGGCCAGCCGAAAATTAAGGCACAAGAAAATGGCACTAATTCTAAATTATCAATTTGTTCTCAATCGTTAATGCATGTGCATCAGATAAGGAATAACGGACGAGATATATCGCAATATTTATGAGTGCACATTAGCAGGTTATATAATTTGTTCCCTGGTCATTAGCAAATGTATCGAAATCATATAAATCCATAACTTGATCTGGGTAAACTAAATTCAAAAGTCGTGATAATTAAAACCGCTCAAAAGTATGGCGCACATCGACAAAGACAAGGAAATGATGGAAGAACTTACTTTGAGCTATAATTACTTTCATACCCGATTGGAGAAAATTTCCTCAATCTTCCGTTTGATTGATGGATTGCAATTTGAGGACATAACCCAAATGTAAACTTAACTAGATTTTAGTGGGATTAAGCCTTGGAAACACGGCCCTTCTTGTCAAATACGCAACCATAAAGGGGATGGCAATTTCGTTATAAGGCTCATATGCGAGGTCTATCTGTCATCGCGCCACCAAACGGAGAACCTTATAAACCTTCACGAGCTCAATCGCCCCACCGCACTTCGCTCCAAAAGAAGAAGGCCGAAAATTCCCAACAAAAATCCAAGACCAACACCCGCCCAACCATGCAATCCCAACCGTCCCTCCGCCTCCTCCTCCTCCTCCTCCTCCTCGCGACGGTCTTCCTCCTCCTCCTACAGCCAGCCCCGGCCGCCGGATCCCCCGCCCCCGCCCCCGCCGACGGCTCGGACTTCATCCGCGCCAGCTGCAACGTCACCCTGTACCCGGACGTCTGCTACGCCACCCTCGCCCGCTACGCCCCTCCGTGGGGAGCGACCCCGCCCGCCTCGCCCACGCCGCCATCGCCGTGAGCCTCGTGAAGGCCCAGCGCGCGGCCGAGTACGTGTCCAACCTCTCCCGGGAGGCCGACTACGGGGCCGACCGGCGGGCGGCGGCAGCGCTGCACGACTGCTTGGAGAACTTCGGGGACGCCGCCGACGAGATGCGGGGCTCCCTGAAGCAGATGCGGCAGCTCGGGGCCGCGGGGAGCGGGGAGCAGTCGTTCCGGTTCCAGATGAGCAACGTGCAGACGTGGATGAGCGCCGCCCTGACGGACGAGGACACGTGCACGGACGGGTTCCAGGACGTGGCCGACGGCCCGGTGAAGGCCGGGGTGAGCCGCCGGGCCGGGGCGGTGAAGAAGGTGACGAGCAACGCCTTGGCCCTGGTCAACAGCTACGTGAACCAGCACGCTGGACCTTGATGCCTCGGACATGGAGAAAGAGCTGTGTGAAACTGAGTCTTTTTTTCTTTTTCTTTTCTTTTCTCTTTCTCTTTCTCTGTCCTTCTTCTTTTTAGGGTTTGAAAAAGAAGGAGCTACTCTTTGTAAAGGACTGAGAGAATTAGGTTGAAGTGGTTAGCTAGTGTTGCACGTATTTCCCACCAAAGAATATGTAATCCGATACTGACGGAGATTTGTACTTTATAACTTGAGTGAGATAGTTCATTTTGTAAATTCTTGGCATGAGCTCGGTTTGTGCTGTTTTTTTTTTTTTTTTTTTTGGGGGTCTCAACGGTTCGGGTGTCCGGGATTTTCGATTGCCCGGTTAATCCTAATTGGATCCGGCAGTTCCCCCATCTTGCACGAATCAGGGTAGTGATGAGAAGTTATTACACATACTTGGCCAATGGGTGCGACGGTATTTGGTCTATGTGAACCGAGTCTAATGTGATATTCTTTTCGGCATTGACTGATGGGTAAAGCACATGTGGGACGTACTTCAGGGCGCATAGATGTGATAATTCGAACACTAATTGGAAATAATTAGAAGGCTGGTTACTTTTTTTTTGGTAAACAGAAGGCTGGTTACTTTAAGTCGCCTCGGACAGGGTACTCTTTTTTTACCTGTCCTCGTGGAAACGGAAGGAAAGCAAAGGAAGGTCGATTTATAATTCGGGCCCACAGATTCCGCAATCTCGAATTTCCTCCTATCATTATTCTGATCGGTGGTTTACTATTACGCCGCTTGAGCTCAAATTAAATTTGCATGGGAGTGTCGTATTTACAGCTTGTACCCCACCAATCAAAGATACTAATTATGAATATTGGAACATAATCATACTTGACGGGCCATCATTATGTTGAAATGTGGGAGAATGCTTTGTTCTTCTTCTTTTACTATTCCCCCTTCCTTCTCCCCGCCCCAAAAAAAAAAAAAAAAAAAGAAGAGTGCTTTGCTATGCAAGAAGAAACGATCTACATTTCCTATATATAGTGGTTCGACTTGCATATTAAATTTAGGGCTTTTTCAACCACCCGTTAAGCATGTAAATTAAAAAAATTATAATTTCCAATGTATTATTTTTCTCGTGTGTCATATGCAACTGATGTATTATAAATGCAAATATTTTGGTACTAGATATGATTGATGATACCCAAAGCACTTATTAACAAAATCCTTAATTTTAGGGAAAATTGTACACACAAAAACCTCTTCCTCTGAATTTTCATAATGCTACGATGGTCTGCCCACCATCTATTTTTCTATTCGCACTTGCCCGACATGTCGGCTGCGCGTGCGTGTCCTATTGCGATTTAAGGTTGGGGAACTCATCAGGTGACTTGAGATTGAAGGACGAGGAAAAAGACTTAAATCCGTACTTCGCCTTCAAGAATGCGTCCCTGCGATGCAACAGGGTCTGCATTTTCATATAGATTGCTTTCCAAATCAAAACCATCGTAGCTTCAAAGTATAACTAATACACCGGTTTCTTGAACACTGACCCATAGTTTATATATTAAACTTAATTTATACCGTCATATTTGATGGATTCACATGAAACCCATCATGTTCAATAATCCATGTTCAGTTTCACATATATAATAAGCATGCGTATTGATTTCTAGACATCCAAACACAGATATATCCGCGAAACACTTGATACTTGTGTTCATGAAAAGTTACAAAAGCATATATATAATTTCACATTTATAACTGTATTTAATTTTCACTTTAAAGTTTAAGATCGCATGATATGAGTGAATTATATATATTTTGAATTTCAAGAAAAGTAAACCTAGAAGTCCCAAACATTTTGAACCGGACTCGATTACACCTTGAGCCAAATTACACTTGGACTTTTTCCTATTATAACCCAGGGGGAACGGTCATAATCAGACTTTAATCACTGCGCCACCTGTAGGGAAACCAGCAGAGCAACCCTGTACTTAGGACTTCTGGTGCAATCTTCCCTTATTCGATTAATCTCTCACCGATTAGGATGCGGGGTTCTTTGTCCGTGAATTGCTCACATGCTGCTTCTAAGGATTGGCCGAGTGGTCTTGATTGGAATCCAGCAAATGACATGTCCAAATCCCAAAATCTCCCCTCATTAAGTTTGACGATCACACCCGCCATCGAGTAGTTAGAGTTTCATCCGATGCGTGTGAATGGAACAATTTACAATTCATAATCGTATATGACCAAAACACTCTCGCACATGCATCTCAATGTACATTTATTCCTCCATTGAAAACGACATGGATTTCTGCATAAAGTAAAAAAGACACGTTGGGTCCAAAGTCCCGTCCAATTCAAAAAGCTTCGTTGGGTCCGAAGTTCTGTCAATCCAAGGTAAAAAAACGAATACAAATGAAGATAGAAGGAGCACTTTTTCGGGTCGCTATTGTATGATGTCTAGTCCTAAGAGATTTACCTATCACTAATATAGATACAAACTGTTAAAGAATCACGAGTGACCACTACTAATCGATTTGAATTAAGATGGAGGTTACAGCATGTACATAGACGAAAAGAATCCACTTCGATAGACTATGGAGAATATGTGTCCTTTGTGAAAAGTGGATTTGATTATTTAATACAGGGATTTTTGCAATCAAGATAGCAAGAACAGTACAAATTTTAGGTGAAGTACAATTATTCAAAAAAAGTAGTCGAGACAGAAAGGAGGGTCTAGGCCCTACGTTAATAATAAGAACGTGGTTAATTATCTTCCAAATGTGTAGGTACAATTTCTTTTAATCATATCATTTCATTAGCTAGCTGTTTAAAAGAATCATGGTGGTTGGTATGGTATAGTTGTGCGCTCTTTTTTATTTTTGGCACAACGCAAACGGGACCAATTAGAAAGATATGTATCCTAACCCGATTCAATGTGGTATGGAGATCATGTGTCCTGCAAGATGCGGGCAGATGTTTAATCGGGGATTTTCGCAATGAAAAGGGCAAGAACAATAAAAATTATAATGCGATTTCATTCGTTTGGCGAATTATTGAGACAGGACAGGAGGGTCCAGGCGTGACTTTATTAGAGAATGCGTTATCATTGTACTTCACGGCTCCTTTTCTTAAACGAACTTAGGGCAATAATGTGACTTGCTTTTTCTTTAGTTTTTGCCACCTAAAAGAACGAGGATATTCGGTGGGAATTTACGTTAATTAATTACCACGTGCCTGAGTGGAGACTATTCAACTGGAGAAAAGAAAAGGGGAAACTCAAGATAACAATTTCGTAAGGAATCATGATATATATTGAAAGAAATTATATTGATGCAGATCTGTCACGATCTTTGATTTATCTTGGCAACGAACAAATCTCATGTGAGCTGTGGAAGAGAATAAAAATAAGGTGAAGATTTTTTTTCTTTTTTCCCTTGTATTGACGGATTAATTCCAACTATATTGCTTTTGAAAAATATTTTGCTAAAAATGATTATTTATATCATGAAGAAAAATTAGTCGATGAAATTTTCTTTTTCATTATTGACAATAATTTATGTTTTGTTAATGATGAAAAAGAAATTTTGTTCGTTAATTTTTCTAAACAATAGAAACAATCATCTTTTTAAAAAAATGGTTCTCCATATCATTACTATTCCAAGAAATAAACGCCCCTCTAAATGAAGTACTCACGATAGAGAATGTGAAAAGGAATCTTTGACTATCCTGCCCCCGATCTAGAAAGGGTTTCGAAATAACATTATCTAAGACTTCGAGCATTCCTCAATAGTTTATGAACCAGGTTCAAGTAACATCCACAAAATATGTAATTTCCTTCTATCTAAGGACTAAAATTTTCGGAGCAAGCTCCTTCAGCGTGATATGGGAACCACATCTTCTTCTGAGCAGAAGATTTGTTCGCCCACCACGACCATATGAAGAGCTAGATCTTTTGCGCAAACCACGACAACACGAACAAACGAGAAACGAACGAGTCGGTGGCGTCAGAAAGAGATCGCGTCATTTCGTGTTGCTGCGAACGCCATAATAAGCCACCTAAAAAAAAAAAAAACGGAACGAGAGCTGCCCAAGATTCAATATGCACGGCATGGACGATCGATTTTGTAATTTTTATTTTTTTATTTTTTTGGCTTTTATGAAGAGACAAAGAGCAGCACGTGAACATGGAGAGTGACAGGGTTTTGCTGCAGATGGCAGAGGGAAGAAGAAACCAAGTTGAGCTTGTACGAGACAACAGGAGAGTCGTTGTCAATGTCTGCGCTAGGAAACATGCAACAGAATATGAAATCACGAGATCTCGAATTATTGGTGCCCTTCTCCTGAATTTGTTTAGGTGGCCGATGACGGCACGTCCCGACCCGGCAAATAGGCAGTATGTCGCTGTTTTCAGGAAGTAATCCGAGATTTTCTTCTAAGGAACATCGTCCACAAAAATCCAAAACCTATTCAACGATGACCAATTCAGCTCAAATTTTTTCGATTATGCCATAATTTTACATATTTTAACGACTTGATAATTGAACTCTAAACATTTGTCAATTTAATCAAAAACATTTGAATAATATGTCAATTTAGTAGTAAATCTTTTTACGATTTGCAAATTTAGTAATTCTAACAGCCGGAATAACTAAATTGGCAAATCGATCAAAGGTTTAAGATTAAAGTGACAAATAATCAAAAGATTTAGGATTAATTTGACAAAATTGAAAATTTTAGAACTAAATTGATTAATTAAAATGTTTAAGACTGAATTAGCCATCGAACGATAGATTTAAGACTTTTTAAATAATTTCCCTGAAATTTTCTTATTGCATGATGATTGGGGCAAAATTGTTTGTCGTGTGAAGACGCACATATTACGTATATTCAAACACATACAAGGACACACGTTTAGCCATTAGGACGATGACTAGGAGTTCATCATGTTATTGCTATGAAAATTTGTTCTTAATTGCCGGCACTATCCATGTATGCCCGCTGAAAATTACGGGATATTCTTGCAAGTCCATTTGGTTAACCGGTTTTACACTTCGTACACCATAGCGAAAAAATGTTCCCGGCACGCTACAAACTCTTCCGGCCATTCAAGTTCGAGGTCTTTTACGATGTTATTATCTAATTCTAGCCTGCAACGGCGATTCCCTATCACAATTAGAGCATGAACCCCATGCAATCTATACGATATTAAACACAGAGAACTTATGGCCGTATCGCCTTTCCTTCGTGAAGAGTACATTCACGAATTCACTGCAATGCAGCGTTGACATCTTGTCGTATCCAACGCTAACTTTGTTTTGCAAAGTGAAGTAACCGTGAGTTTAGGAAGCAAATACTAGGGACAACAGAACCCTCAAAAGCACGATGAAAACCAGATCAGGACGTTAATAGAAGTAAGCACATATTGAAGCAATCCACATCTTGATTTTACATACCGATCAGGTTGCGTCAGCTGGATTATTGCCAGTCATTTTATTCTGACACCAGAATTATGTCGCATTTCATAGCCGGACAATGCCGCAGGCCAAATAGGCAAGTGCAAAAAGACTCGTGAATGAAAAACCATACACTCTGAAGGTGCACCATGCTCGCAAAACTGTTTACATGAGGGGTCGGTAAAATCTTACTGTGGCGAAAGCGGGATCTATGTGATCACGGTTGGGGCAGATCGCCCAGTAAATTCCTGCATTTTTGAAAGCTTGAGAGCAACTTCCACCTACAATTGAATATATCAACATCGGCACGAGGAAAATGGCTTGATTATGGCCAGTAAAACGCTATACTAAGAGTGTCTTACAAGAGGAGCCAATGCTTCCTGAGAATCTCTCCCAGTTTTTGCTGGATCCTTCTCATACTGCTCTATGTAAAGACGAATGGTTGCACCTTCCGAGCCTGTTCCCGAGAGGCGAAAACCTGTGGCATTTTGTAGGACCAAAGGAATATGGACAAGTTAGTTGTATCCCTGTCAGTTTCACATTCTACAAAAAAAGATAGAAAATGCAAGCGATAAAGAGGGACATGAATCCAGATAAAACCAGCATTCGCCGTTAAAAAGTAATCCATGTAACCGAAACAACACAGTGAATATTGGTGGTAACCCCTGCACGCAACTCAATCCAGTTTTTATTCAAATCCACACAAGATACTCATGGTCCAATTTGTAACTAGGACGCAGCATATTTGTTCTGCAAATTTCCTTTTTAACGGTTCTTTTGGAATAAGACACAGTCATGCGCCTCTGGAATGGTGGTGTGATACTATATGAGATTCACTGAATTTCAAGTTACGTGGAGTTTAAATGCACATATATAACTCCTATTCCACCGCAAAAATATACCTCATCAAGCAACATATAGCAAAGGTCATGTGCTGATTAAAGACAATAGCATTTCCTAATCTATGCAATGCATAGATTTCATGCAAGAATTAAAAGGTTAAAATTGTGATCATTTATAGATGTAAGTAAACATTGTCACATTATAACAGCATATTTTACTCTAAAAATGACCTCTTCTAGAAAGTGGGCACTTTCTAGACCTATTGAGGCAGCTTTTATTTTCTTTATTGGTTCACAATTACTAATCATCTTTGATTCTGTATCTTTCCAGAATGTACAAACTCTGTTTTACTCAAAAGGATATGTGCATTTATTTCAAAGAGGTGAAATATCCTGATTTTGGCAATTATAATGAACCCATTGACAGCTATTGGAAAGCAATATGAACTCAAAAGGTACGTTCTAAAACCTTTGACGCAACTTCACATTTCCTATATTAGTTTATAAAGTAGATGTTTTCAAATTTAGGCATCCTTCTTGGCCCACTGAAAGGACCTTTTTTCTCTTCTTTACTTCAGTTATTCCAATATGCATTATGGGAACACTGTCACAAGAACTAGGTTATTTCTCATTCGTGAGCTAACTAAATAGATGACTAGCATATGCATAGCTAAATCCACTCTAGCATCCAGCAGCCAGCCCAGTTATGAATGTGGTTGATAGCAATAAAGCAGAAAGGCAGCATAGGAAGGGAGCACTTACAAGTCGTGACCCATCTTCGAATAAATATCGAATACCCTGGTGCTTAGAAATGGAACCATCAACAGGATCCTTATATTCAAATTCATCAGCATGAACAACATTTGATGCATCAGGACAAACCCCCTTGACAATCCTGCAGATTCCAACAAGCAATGCAGTCATGCTGCTTATCCACGTGATGTTGGAACTGCTGAGAAAACTTTACCATTTTGAAGACATCAATACTGATCTTCCTTGGTACAAATGCTTCATCAGTTAAAATGGAGTACCAAAAAGAGACCCAACACATGAATCCCAAAAAAAAATAAATAAATAAATCCAAATTCGTATATAGGAAAAGCACTGTACTTCCTCATTAGCTTATAATCTACTTATGTCAATTGAATATGAGCCTACCAAGCCCAACAACGACTGATACTTCAGATGAAGCATTGACTCATGGAGATATTAAATGACTCACAAAAATTGAGTGAATTAGAAGAATATAGAATAAAGAGCTCACTGGTTGACTTCAGAGAGAGAAGATTGCAGTTGGACCAAGTATCCCATCAGTTCCTTTGCTGCTCCTGAATCAACATTCTAAAGAACACCTCGGAATGGTCAACCAAAACTCTCCAGGACTCTTATAAAGAAGAATAGAAAACTCTTTACCTCATAATCATATCTGGTATAATAATGACGACCATATGTCACCCAATGCTGACGGACAATGTCCTCAACAGATACAAGCTTTTCTCCACTTAAGTTCTCCTTATTTTTGTAAGTTTGTGAATAGATAACCAAGCAAGCACAGCCCATATCCCATCTTTCTCACGAATATGATCAGAGCCTGTTCAGAAGCAAATGGCCAAATGAACCAGATGCTGCAACTGCTAATGATTCTGAGTCAAAATGCTTTACTAACTGTGACAAAATGCAATATACCGACCAGTTCCAAAACTTTCCTCTCCACAAAACCGAGCATAATCCAGCATCCATCAAGTTACCAAAGAATTTCCACCCTGTAGGCACCTAAAGTTTTACATAAGAAAGGTAAGTAACTATTTGGCACATCAACAGCACTAATACTATCAGGATTTCTTCCATAAGAATTACCTCAAAAAACTTCAGATTTAGATGTTGAGCAACCACATCAAGGGCAGCTGATGTAGGCATGCTCCTACAAACATTTACTTATAGGTTAATGTAGTTGTCAGCTTGACACAAAATCAAGATGATTGCTATTAATGTATACACATGTTTTACATAACGAAAGCCCTCAGCAGCAGCACTTGCTCATATCAACGATGCACAAGGAAGCAAGGCAGAACCAATACACACATTCTCTCTGCCAGTTATTAATTTTTGTCAGTAAAAATATGCTCGCCCATATGTAACATTCCACCTATCAAGAATAGTCTCATTTTTTATTCTTGTTTTTACACAAAAATCCTCCATGCTGCTCTGCCTGGTAAGGTTCCGTGTGCATAATGATACTCCTCTTATAGTAGAAAACCACATAATGTTCGTGTTCGAGTATTACTCAAGAGTAGGGACATCTCTTCTTTCTCTTTATCTAGAGAGTCTGCAAGTCCAACATAAATTATCAAAGATATGTAAAAGATACAGTGCATAACTAGTCATCCCGTGCTTCATAGAAGAGCAAAGATCAAAAGCAGTGTGAAGATCTTAGGCCAGGGTAGCAATTTCTTGACTGACATGAAAACATGACTTCAACACAACATGAATTTACTGAGAGAAACCCAGACGCAACAAGATTCAATGCGATCAACTCTAAGCTGACACGAAGTAAACAATTTCACACAATTTTCAGAAGAAAACTTTTATCATATGATGATAACTTTTAGTATAGCATGAAATCACACGAATAGATGATACAACAACAATTGTCAACTCTAAAATTTAGGCATCCGAATTTACACTGTCAGAAAGTATCTAGCCATTAAGATAGTGAGAGCCTAGCATAAATGCATATCCAAACTCAATGCAACAAAATAAGAGCACGAAAGTGAGCATTTGTTGGTCATATCACTCGCGTCAAATCATGATGCCGACACTGTAAACGTATTGAGTGAATCCTTTTTAAAAATGTAAAGTACAAGGAATAAGAAATAAAGAAAAAGTGGAAATTTCAGAGAAGCTGCAGTTCTCTATGTGTTTTGTGTGTGTGAGTGTAAGAGAGAGAGAGAGAGAGAGAGAGAGAGAGAGAGAGAAAGAGAGAGAGCTTCTTTATTTAAACTCATATACCAGAGAAAAAAATTGCAGTGTTTCAGTCTAAATCTGATCATGGGCTCGGAAGCTCACCAGCCCACTCGGACTGGCCAGAGCAACATGGGTTCGAAGGGCATTTTGGGCAGGGTTAGTAAAGCTATTAGTAATAGAAAACAGTCTAATTGGGCCCATGGTGGACTGGCCTGGCATGAAAATTTTCTACGTAATTTTTTGCTTAGGGCAGGTTTGGGCAACAAGTCAGGCCCCGCCTAAGAACCCGCCCATTGATGAGCTCTATGTTTCATTCGTATTTGTGAAACTTACACTTCTTTTTGGCTTGGGGATCACTTTTTCCAAAGAAGAAAGGTGACTGAATATCAACTGTAAATTAATAAGCACAACAATTCAACAATTGGCTTGGAATGGCACCATCTGTTGGTCAACTAAGATACACTCACATGTATTAATGCATGCTAGAAAGAGTATCTACAAATAACGACCCTTACCTGGCAACTCCCTTGAGACCGCCAGAAAAGTAGGGTATGGCTTCAACAGCATTTGCTGCAATGATAGCAACAGAATCTGATGGAGTAACAAAGAACCTACAGTACAAGGGAAACTATGATAACCATGCTAAAATCTCTAGGGAAAAAGTAAATGTAATTTAGTGTTACCTTTTACCAAGGATCATATTGCGATCTGCATCTCCATCAGCAGCAGCACCAAACTCAGGTGGTTCATTTTCAGGAGCTGACTTTCCCAAACCCATCCGTGCTACCAACTCCTTTGCATAGGTTAAATTAGGATCTGGATGCCCTCCTCCGAAGTCCTCCTGCACACAATAAGCATCAATCTCTGACTCTAAAATATCTATAAGAACCGAAGGAAGACCTTTCAGCATTTATCTGTGCATGCAAGACCTTAGGTGTGCAGTTAAGCAGAAAGCCCTCATTAGCACCAAGCTCTTCCACAAATATACGCTTAGCATAAGCTCCAGCAACTCCATGTAGTGCATCATAGCTTTGAATAAGGCAGAAAAAGATTTTTGGATATTAGAATCTACCACAAAGTGTCTATTGCAAGATATATGTTATTCAAGGACAATTGCGAAGTGCTATCTACTTACCAGAAGGAGAATTTCGGACATGAAAGCAATTTGCTAATCAACTGGAAATCAAATATTGACCTGCGGCATTGATAAAGAATGGAAAAGTATATCATTAGCCAGAATGAATGTTACCATTGGAGAACAGACAAAAAGCCCATTTTACAATAGAAGTAAATCAAAAGATGAAATGTAGAGTATAAATAAGGGTCTTTTCGACCAAAAGCTTTTCTCAAGGATAATGACCTCTGGGGGCCTGCATGGTTGGCACTTATTTCTGTTCCCAGGAACAGAAATTTCTGTTTTTCGTTCCCTTTTAACAAAAAAGGAACAGAAACGCGTGTTCCTTTTTTTGTTCTTTTGTTCCCAGCGAACACAAAAGAAATGTCAGAAACAAAACAAAAAACTTTTTTGTTTCTGGAACACAAATCGTAAACACTTTTTTTCTTTTTCTTTTTCTCTTATTTTTTGTTCTTCTTTCTTTTGGCCGGACGCCGGCCTCGGCCATGGCCGGCGACCGGCCGACGAGGGCCGGCGGCCTCGCCCAGCCACGGCGAGGCTCGCCGGCCCCCGGCGAGGCCGACGACGGCGAGGCCGACGCTCGCCGTCCCCCGGCGAGGCCGAGGGTCGGCCTCGCCATGGCTGGGCGAGCTCGAGCTCGCCCAGATCCGGCGAGGCCGACCTCGCCCAGCGGCCGGCGAGCCTCGGCCTCGCCGAGCCACCGCCAGGCGACGCCGACCTAGCGGTGGCTCGGCGAGGCCGAGGCTCGCCGGCCGCTGGGCGAGGTCGGCCTCGCCGGATCTGGGCGAGCTCGAGCTCGCCCAGCCATGGCGAGGCCGACTCTCGCCGGCCTGGGCGAGCTCGATCTCGCCCAGATCCGGCGAGGCCGAGCTCGCCCAGCGGCCGGCGAGCCTCGGCCTCGCCTGGCGGTGGCCCGGCGAGGCCGCGCCTCGCCCGCCGCTGGGCGAGCTCGGCCTCGCCGGATCAAGGCGAGGCCGACCTCGCGCCGGCCTGGGCGAGCTCGATCTCGCCCAGATCCGGCCTCGAGCTCGCCCAGGCCGGCGAGGCCGAGCTCGCCCAGCGGCCGGCGAGCCTCGGCCTCGCCTGGCGGTGGCCCGGCGAGGCCCGTGCCTCGCCCGCCGCTGGGCGAGCTCGGCCCTCGCCGGCCGGTCGCCGGCCAAGGCCTGGCCGGCGACCGGCCAAAAGAAGAAAAAAAAAATGAAAAAGAAAAAAAGAAAAAAAGGAAAATAAGAAAAAAATAGAAAAAATAAAAGAAATAAAAAAATTATCCAAATTTACTAAACACGTTTATTTTTTATTTTTTATTCCAAAGTTTACCAAACGCGTATTTTGTTGAAAAATTTGCTTAGAAGCAAAATACTTTTTTCTATTTCTGTTCCTTAAACAATTTTTAAACGTAAACGTTACAAACGCGCCCTAAGACATTATAGACGAGCAAAATGGGTCACATGTACAAAAAAAACAAGACCTTTCCATAAACCAGCATTCAATCTAACAACTAAACAGTGTGGAGGTTACATAGACAGAAATCTAATGACGTATTAATAAATCTGATAGGCATTCCAATCAATGAAGAGAGTACTTATGGAGGGGGAAAATTCAAAACATACTGTGCATGAAACACTATTGGCAGTCATTCTCAAGGTGGATAGGGCAGGTTAAAGCTCATTACTTGTACGAATACAACATTGAAGAGACATGAGTTAAGTAGCTATAAATAGCTATCTAGAGCATCACTCCATCCTTCAGTGCAAATATGCATGCATATACACAATGCAACAATTCCGTTCCAGCAAAAAGCAGCTTTAGATAAATTGTTTATGCAGGGTTCTTACTTCATCAGTTTTACATAATCCACAGCTGAATCAAAGACTTCAACATCAAACGGCTCTTCAGGTCCAGTGAAGCTTGTGACACCCAAAGTAGTAATGTCAACCTAGAATTCGTTTCACCATCACACAAGGAAATGAGAATGAAGTAAGCTGCACAAGCATTGTTTGAGCAAAAGAACAAAATGACAGGAGGATGATAATGAGAGATATTACATTAGGAAGGTCTTCCGCTATTAAATATTCCTTTATAGTTTTGGTATTCTCATAGATCTTATCAGTAATACCCTCAGGAGCAGGTCCACCATTTTCCATGTTATACTTGATCCCAAAATCCTGCATAAATATGGACAACAGGTTACATATTCCAGTAGCACTGGCAGGTGAGTTTTTCAACACAAGGTTTAGAAGTGGAACTATTTTATGCCCACAGGGTGTTCTTGTATAGGAATTTCCGTGATGATCCCATCCTAAAAGTCATTTCTCATCCATGCACAATAGGCAAAAACAAAGAAAAAGCACAAATAGAGACATCTTGCAACTTGACCCTACTCTACAGGCTAATTTGTAATCTCCAATTTATTCTGAACTCAAGCAGAAGCTTTATAACCTCAAATTGCCACGGCAACACAAATTAGGTGAGACACATTGTGTAGGAAATGGCTGGTACTCTAAGACTTGATTTGTTTTGTGGAAAATGAATAATTTGGAAAATATTTTTGCAAAGAAAAAAATCGATTAGAATAATTAGTCGATGAAAATGTTTTCATTATCGATAACAATTTATGTCTAAACATTTTCATGCATGATAAAAATATTTTTCATTCATTCATTTTTTAGAGCAATATAAGCAATCATTTCTAAGAAATGTTTTGCAAATCATTCATTTTCCACGAAACATAGAGCCTAAAAGAAAATCCAAACGAATAGGGTGTATTGCCACCAATTGAGGGTTTTTTTATTTAGGTCAAATATTGCCAATTAAGGTTGCAATGTGACATTTAAGTAAAAAGCTTCATCACAGCAACCTTTTTTGAGGATTTTTAGGGTGTGCATCCTCACTATCTTAGGCATTTCTTAATTGAGCAACAAAACAGTCCACATACCATTTTACAGCACCATAAGTAAGTTGCTCATTAAATAAGAAAGCCAAACACAAGTAAATCAAAAGCATTATCATGGGCGATGCTGCAACTACTGTAATTTTTAAAGTAGTAAACGTGAGGGAGACAAGGATACCGGAGAGATTTCCACCCAGAAGATTGCGCTTTTATGAATTGTACATAAGGTCCAGTAAAACTCCATATTTTAAAGATGGGGAATTCTTTTAATAACTCCTATCATGTCCAAGCCAGGTGAAGGATAGTGAAACGAGACTAACAAAAGGGGTGTGAAAGAAATCATTTGAGGTTCCAGTACACTGTTGAAGGTTTCCAGCCAAGCTTTTTGATGGAGGAACGAACATGTATATAAAAACTACTAATTCCCCATAAGCAATGTGCAACTCTTTAACACATATGAAGATACAAGCAAACCAACTTCATAATACTTTTAAAAGAAAAAAAGAAAAAATCCTTCAGAAGGCCTTCAAATGTTAAGAGACTATGATGACATCAGTTCGTAATACCTATTACAAGCTTCTGATCACCTAATTCAAAAAATATTATTCCAATAGATTCAAAATGGAACTCAATAGAACTTTATGCAAATTTCAGATCCAATATGACATGAAAACACTTGAGAATTCTTTCCAAACCATTGGCTAATAGCCAATCGACTAAGAACCAACAAAACCAGCATTCACTCTATTGGTCCAGATTCTCAGCTCATCTACCATATTAGCTCCAAAACTAGACTTTTCTCATATCTTGCGTAGATAATCAATAATTAGATGTCTATTCCAATATTTCCTATTAATCAACAATTCCCAGTTGTGAATGATCCATAAAAAATAAACTGTCAATTATATGTGGTGGAAAAACAAATAGATTTATGTCTACAAAACTATCAATTAAGTAATAATTGTCAGGTGTTCAAGCAGTCGCCTTTACTCCATTTCTCAGTTGAACAAATGTGGCTGAAAATTGATTGTCCCGTGACTCCATTGGCAATACAGATAGCACAAAAATGGCTATTAATGTTAAAAAGAAGCAAAAGAGAATTGCATAGAAAGCTTCAAGTACCTCATGGGGACCTCCTGGATTGTGGCTTGCTGTCAGAATAAATGCACCTGATGCCCTAGCTCCCTGATATTAGCAAATTTCAGATACATCTGCTAAATCAGTATATTTTCAAATCAGTATATTATCTGTATTATGCGTCTCCCTAATGTGTGTATCCTCATATGCATTCATATGTTTGTATTAGCAAATGAAAATCGAAAGCATCAGGTAACAAGATGCATACATCATGCCCAGTTCTCTCACGAATTACTGCTGATACGGCAGGAGTTGATAGCAAACCATTCTGACCAACCCAAACATCGTCTTACTCCATTGGCAGCTGCCATCTTCAGTATGATCTGCCAAATGGTTTAGAGTCATTAGCAACAGTTCGTATGCCACAAGCAAATAATTATGAGCATGACATGGACAAATATACACGTTTTGTATACATAATATTCACATGCCCCCACAAATGTACGTATAACTGGTTTCGCCCTTATAAAAGCTAGAAGACATTCTATATGCTTATTAGAATATTGAACCAGTTTAACTCAGAGGACTGGCAGATGAGATCCAAACCAGTTTAAAGAAAAAGGAAAAAAAAAAAAGCTACATAAGCACAGCAAAATTTTACACAGCAAGTACACGGGCACCTAATTCCATCTGTGCATCTGGTGAGTTTTCTTCTTACTTGGAAGCGTTAATGGAGAAGAAAGAGAGATGTGTGCAAAGATGAAAAGTTGCTAAAAATGGTTTTCCAACCATTTGCACCATATGAAGATGATCACAATGAAGTCATGAAGTATAGTCTGCATTTCACTGTTTTCCAAGACATAAAAAAGAAGAAGCTCTTATGATGTTTTTTTATAACAACTTACCTGAATTGCATCTTTAGAATAATAGCGACCATCTCCAGAAACAACAAGTGTGGCTCCTACATGTGGGAGAAAACTCATTATGATATTCATGTTAGACAAATATTTAGCTATAAGATCATCATAATCAGAAAGATTGGTAGTCAGTAATCAACAGAAACCAACTCCTTTCCCTCCTTTAAGGGCACCTCAATTGACCAAATGAAAGAGTTGTGCTTGGACAATATTAAAAAAGTCACCGGACAGCTCTACAGTCATGCATAAACAAATGCCATGAAATGCAAAAAGGAAAACAACTTGAAATTGACAATATATGGCATTTAAGCACCTAATGTTCAGACATTGTAGCTATTATTTGAGCTTCACTTATCACCACAATGACTATAAGAGATTCAGAAACAGACACTTCCAATCACAGCAGCTTCCAGGTTAGGAAAAAGGTAAGACACCCATAACGAATATGCGTGGGGTGAACAATATCCACATTGATGTTTTTTTTTTTCCCACTAAAACTAAGATCTAAAGTGCAGAAACTATTGAAAGAACTGCAATGCCATTGACCGTGGGTTCAAGGACCTCAGATGCCATTAGTATAGCTAGGATACTACTGTTACCAGACCTGATCTTGAAGAAATGGGCAACAAAGCAGCAGAAGGGATCGATTGACTTACAATGTTGCCATGAATAAATAAGAACCCACCTCTAACTTTTTCAGCAGAAAGGGCGTAGAACGTTGACTGAACAAAATTTTGCAAGTAATGAGGTTGCACGAACACTTTCACCTGGAAAAAGATTCAGGCAACACAACATCAAATATGGTTTCATATTACAATGCTTAAAGTTCAGATATCATTCCTAGAATCCAGAATGCTCAACACTAGCTTCACTAAAAAATACAATGTTCCAGTTTAATCAATATGAAAGCTCTATTAATAAATAAAGTGAAAGTGAGAGAGAATAGAGGTTTAAGTGGGCTTATTGGCTGAAACCTACTTGAGCACACAAGATGAGCCAAGAGCTTATAGAGCCCAACATGCTAGTTCCAAAGGGTCAACCTTAGGAATCACAGAAACAGGTTAAAAGCCACCAACTCATCCATGCATATTCAGTGTGGGACTTCAATTCACCTTGACCCATTATGCACTCATGCTCATCTCTCAAGAAAGCTCATGAACCCAACAACCAAACGTTTGACCAGAAATTTGCAAGAAGAAAATATACAAGTCATAATACAAGTACAAAAACAACTTCATTATAAAGCTGTATATTACGCAAGCTGATAACCCATGCTTGTATACATTATGTTTTTTATGTGAACTATAAAATGAAATGGCCTAATGAATGGGAAATTGTTGGAAATATTAAAATTCCTTCTTGCAATGACACTAAATGATGGTAAAGCCATGGCTTCTTCTTTTTTTTTTTTTCTTTTTTTTGGTAAGGAAAGCCATGGCTTTTTTGCAGTCCAGTTAATTAAATATTACAAGTAGAGAGATTGAAATGTCTAAGCAAATAGGAAGTATGCGTTTGCCATACTTAGTTTAGCGATGATGAGCGTAATCAATCAATCGAGGAAATATTACAACACAGCAGCTACTTTAAAAGAAATGAAGGAAAATATGGAGATGAGATAGGGTGAAAGGGAAAACGAATTAGACAAGCAGAAGAACGCATCTTGAAAAAATAATGCAAAAAAGGAGGCTTCAACATGTCAGACTACCTATCAAAGTGCTATGTTTGAAAACTTGAAAGCTTCCCATGCTGCAGAACAAGTAAATGGTGCAGTTGCAATTAACTGCTGAAAGGATTGTGCAAATTGTAGCTGAAAAGGCTGGATCTGGAGCTGGAATAGCTTAATTTATGGAATAGTTCAAACCCATATTTGAACATTCCCAACAGACAAATTAGGCTTCCAACATCAACTCTTATCTTAGCATCTCAGAAAGAAGGTGTCTTGCCTATGAACTAAAAAAAGCCAAACTGCACATGATCTCATTGAGGAAAAAACTGGTATCTAGGTTTAGAATCCAACCAAGTCCAGTTTCTTGGTGGCACTGTAGAAGTTTCCGAGTCAATTTGCAATGGCAAATCACACGATGCCCGAGGTGTACGAAAGACCTTGCTCAACTATCAATCGGATTGCGAAGGCAACGTTTGGCCTCAACTCCATCGACATGGCCGAAGTATGCACCTTTCTACCTAATTCATCTCACCCTAGTCGCAGACTTATTGTTCATCAGTCAATCTTCCCTTTTTTCCCTTTGCTGACCGGCAATCGTTCATCAGTCAACTACCCCATTAACTCATCAAGAATACAGTCATCTCGTGCTCTGCATCCATTAGCTAGATCCAACCCCACGAGACAAACCCAGCTCGGATTCACAAATTTGAGAAAATCCAGAACGCCCCCGCCTTGCCCAGAAAGGAAGCGAACCAAACCCGAAAACCGCGAATCCCAAAGACCAAAGCTTTAACGAGAAAGATCCCACAGACGGATCGAGCGAGACAATGCAGAGAGAAAGAGAGAGAGAGAGAATTCGAGGACCTTCTTACGGAGACCGGAAGTGCCGGGCTTCTGGCCATCGATGGGCGCAGTTTCCACCCTGGACACCGTGAACGTCAACATGTTTCGCCTGCCTGGTCGCCGGCGATTCACCCCGGGAGTAAGCCACGGAGAACGTCTGCGCGAATGGCGATGGTGGCGATGCGGCTGCGGGCGCGGAGAAACGGATCGGCGAGCGACTGTCGGATGGGAGGGAAGGGACGTTGATGACGCGAAGGTGATGGAACGAGGGAGCGACAAGTGGCGTGCTTTCTAGAGACAGAGACAGAGACAGAGACAGAGACATGACGTGATGTAAATATGTCAACGATGTTATGGACTAAGGTTTCTATTCATTGCGAGATTGACTAGGTTCGAGCAGTCAAGCAGTTCGCAAGCCCAATTGGACAATTTCATTTTAGAAGTCCTTTTGTTACGTGGTTATATGTAAACTGATTTTTTTTTCCATTGTTATGTAATTTTCTTTCGGAATTTGAGCTCAAGCACAAGCCCGGAGTTCAAGTTGAACTTTCAATGAAGACTTTTTCACTAACTGAATCGAACCGAGTTCGAGATCACCGAAAAATATATTAGTCGATCCGAATATTGAAAAGTCCATCTCGATCAAATTTGAGTCGAGTACTAAGCTTTTAGTAGTGACTCAAGTTGAGCTCGAGTATAACATAAGCAAGTCATTTCATGGTTAAGTTTAAGTCGGGCATTGAGCTTTCATTAGTGGCTTGAATAGAGAGAGTGCACGTGAGTATGCCATTTTACAAAAGATGGTAAAAAATGCGATAAGCTGCAAGTGGAGATTAACATAAATAGTTCATCTTGGGTGCAAGTTTCAACTGGTTTTGAATGTCTCACTCATTTGGAAAACAAATTCAAGCTTCATTTATCTCACAAAAATGAATAATTTAAAAAATATTTTTATAAAATGATAGTTTATTTCATTCATGAAAATGAATGAACAAATTTTTTTTTTATCATCCACAAAAATATTTATATAAATGTTTATTTGAGGAAAATATTTTTCCAATCATTCATTTTCCACTAAATAAACGTAACTTAAAGTTCTAGAAAAAATAATTATGTCGAGTATCTTGTTCCAAAGGTAATTATGCAACATTCAATTCAACAAATTACTATGTATGATTGCTGTGAACCAACCAAATTATTACATGTTAGTACACTTTTGAAACTCATTTTTTTTGTCAAAAAGCTACAGATTACTCCGAGCTACTAAGGTGCGCATTATGTTTTTATTTCTCTGTTTTTTCTGTTCCCAGAACAAAAAAAATTTGTTTTTATTCCATGAACAATTTTTAAATAAAAACGCGCGGTGAAACTTGTTCGAAATAAAAATGAACAAACACGTTTGGCAAATTTTTATTATTTTTTTGTTTCTTTTAATTTTTTAATATTTTTATTTCATTTTTCATTTTTTCCTTTCATTTTTCTTTTCTTTTTTTGCCGACACGGGCCGACGGCCGGGCAGCTTCGCCCACGGCGAGGCTCGGCCAGTGGCTGGCGAGGCTTGGCTCGCCGGCCCGGCGAGGTCACCGACCTCGACGGCGTCGCCGGCTGCTGACGGTTTGGGCCGCCACCATGTAGGCCGAGAGGCCACACACTGAGAAAGAAAAAGAAGAAGAGAAGAAGAAGAAGAAGAACGCTTCTTCAAAATTGCTTCGAACGGTATAAGTTTTTTGTTTCTTTTTTTTGTTCTTTGTTCCTAACAAAAGAACAAAAAAGAATGTAAACGCAAATAAAAAGTTACCTGCTAAACGCTTTTTAGAATAAAACATGCAGGCCCTAAGAAATTAGCAGCATCGGAACTATTTTCAGCCGGAACGGTGTTTTGCCTCTTCTGTGTCCACTTTAGTACACAAAGAAATGCCGGTTGAATGGTAACTTTTTGGTGTCGAAAAGATGGACTGCAACACTACCACTCTGATGTGCACACCATAGCCAAGACACTGGTTATGGTAAGGAAAAACTTGAGGGTAATTGAACCTCTGAATTCACATCCATACATGCAGTGAAATTGGTCCGTCTCACTCGGATACGATGCATCTATTCTCGATTTCGATTCCATCCACTCAAGATAACCTTCATGGTTTGTAGCCTTCATCACATCCTCCTTTTCAGTTGCAGGAACACGGGGAAAATAGTAAACGAGGAGCATCTCTTTAGGCCCTTCAGTAAGAACCGATTCTTCCCATAAAGTACATGATGCTTTATAAATGGGCATGACATATCATAATCCCAGATCAAATATAGATGCAAGAAGCCACGAGTGCCAAGTTTCTCACTGCTACATGGTACCCTGGTCGAGCTTTTACGAAAGAGAATGGCACAAGTTCGTGAAGAACTCAAAAGGGGGAAAAAAGAAAGAGCTCGGGGGCAAAATGAGAACCCTGTTGCAAAGCCCCCAGGAAGCAGGTAAATCTACACTGTAAAGCGTGAATATTTTGAGAGCTGAGAAGTTGAAGAGGTCAAGTGAGCGCAGAAGCAGCAAGTACAGAGAGGCCAATTTCCGTTTTGAGTTCACTCAAACTGATTCGTTTACGCCCTACACATCATGTTTGGATGGGTGACAATGACAGACGATAGGATGAAGATAAAATATCTGAGAGTCAAGTTTCCTCTGAGTACGCTTTCACATTCTAAACATCAGGGTTGGATGGGTGAAACGACAGAAAGTAGAATAAAGACAGAATTTGAGAGAGAGAGAGAGAGAGAGAGAGACCATTTTACAAATTGCTGAGATGCAAACGGATATTACTAGGGTGCGCAAACGGACCAGGCCACCTGAATCAGAAATAATCCGGACCAGTTGATTTGGTTTGGTTCCAAGGAATACCAGTCCAATTCCAATTCCTAAAGTAGAACCGTGTTTCAAAGGGGAATTGACCAGCTTTTTCCTTTAATTTCTTCCCAAAAAATGACTAGTCCTTTTTTTTTTTTCTCCGTAATATAAGGCATCAAGTAGTGAGGAGAAAAAGACAGGTTCCATTGGATCAGTCCAATCACCAATTCCCAAAATTAGGAACCACGATTCAATCACCCTAGACATTACGCAAAATTATCAAAAAAATTATTAAAAAATATAAAACAAACGTTAACATCAGCACCAGCCACCAACCAAGCTACATAAATGACCAATATCCAAGTCAGCAATTTCACTTAAATTAGCCGGATGAACTTAGTTGACAAAACATTAAAAGGTTTAGAATTAAATCGATATAATTGAAAAAAATTAAAGTGGCACAAATAAAATAAGTTTATTGACTTTTTATACTTTTCGGTGAAGATGCTGAGGTGGTGGTTGTAATCCAAACAAATTCGAAAGGGTTCTAGTTACTCATCCTACCCAAAGAGAATTTTGTCTCTTCGAATTTGGCAACCAACATAAAATCGAAATGAAACACGTCTTTCCGTACAAAGACTACATTACGAAAGATTTAATGACAATCTGAGATTGCAGACATTATTTAAACTAGCAGACCATATTCGAGCACCATAAGTATTTTCCACGCCATTTCATAAAACTCATTTTTGTGAACGAATTTTTACATTTGTACCACTATTTTATGACGGTATATACATAAAAAGTTTCGCAGAAAAGAATGGATTTGCCAATTTAAACATTTCAAAGCAACCGATCTCTTCCCATCTCCCATGGATTCTCCGGTCACGTCCTTACCTTATCCGACTAATTCCCTCAACAAGCATTTACATTCCACTTCAATCTCTAATCTGGGCATACAAAGAATAGTCAAAATGCCTATACCTCAACGGAAGTGATGTACCTAACTCTGCATAGGACGCTTCCCATGAGGATCTGAAGGACTCGGGAGGCGGACATCGTTGTGGTTGTGGCCGTTGACTGCGTCGCAGATCTCGTGTTGATTCCTGAGCCGAAGGAGTGCATCGCGGTGCTGGAAGTTCCTGAAGTAGTTCCCGGTAGAACCAGACAAACCATGAGGCCGACGGGACCGCCTGTAACGGGTGCCGGGTAAGCCCGGCCTCGTGATGGGCTCATCCAGGTTGCCAGGCTTCTTCGACAGCAAGACCACAACCCGCCCATGGTTGGGCGGAGGTGTGGATCGCCTGTGTACACAAAAGCCCTATTTGATGCACATGGCCACTTGATCCGCGGATGCTGAGGATGCCAATGCTGTGTCCACAATCCCAAGCTTTTCCCTTTTCTTGTACATTTTGTATGCCTATATATTCAGAAATCACACTGCAATACATAAGATTCCCACTTGCGAAAAATTACAGAACAAGTGGCTGGGAGAGATTCATATATAATTCTAACTCAACTAGAGTATAAAAGAAAATCAGAAGCCTCAGTTTGTTTTTCCAACTGAGTGACCAATAATCCATCCATGTGCAAGTCTTGTTCAAAATGTCCAGCACGATTCAGGAAAATAAGTACGTGTGTAACTTGACCAATTCTTTTTAATGCAACACCGCACAAAAAGATATAAACAGACCTTCTAGAGTTGGGAATTTAGAACCATAATATAGATCTGAAAAAAATCCCTTTTTTCAGAAATGATATCTGTATTGTCTTGAATCTTGATCTACCAGACATGAATGGTGGACTGGGCTAATCACGATGCAGCCCTAACACAGGATCTACCCCAATAAGCTTGCTTTTGGCATTGTTTTTTAGTGTGTATAGAGAGCTTTTGATATGGGCATGCGCCCACTTAATGCACGTAACTTGCCAATCTTATGTGCTTTGATATGGACATGTGCCCTTAAGCATGTAACTTCCCAAACTCATGTGTGAATCAAAAGATGGGTCACCCCATCTCACTATTATCAATAAGGTCCCAAAGCAATATGAACTTCCGAACCACTGGGTCCTCCTCACATGAATATATAAATACATCTAAAGATCATTTGGCGCGACACCCACTTTTCCTTTTTCCTATTTACTTTAAAACAAAAAAAGGGGAAATGTTTAGTTGTCAACACATGTTGAATCTAATAGCATTTAAATATTGATTTTTGCGTAGCACATGGTTGGTTTTCCACAAAGTGGACCCAAGTAGCTTGAAAGAGTCAATTTAAATAATTCTCTTATTCTAAATATTTATATTTGGGCCCTCACCTCAAGATTGAATTTTAAGATGTACAAGTAGTTTCTGATTTTCCTGGCTGAGAAAAAAATTATCAAGATAAAATTTAGATTGAAGCCACATTATTACAGGGTCGAAAGACAAATCATCCACTGCATCCTGATTGAACATAATTTGCACACGCTACATAATTAATTTTCTCAAATCAATCTCCATTCATTCAGGATATATGAATCATTAGCGCGGATCATTTTCAAGAGGGAGTTTAAATTTATTATTTTTGTGTATACTGTGGAACTAATTGAGTCAAGTTTTGATACTTATGCTATCCCCAAAGAAAAGAGAGTGCATTGTTTGTGATTCCTCCAATATTTGTCAAAAGAAGTTAGAACAAGGATGCATCATACTTACCCAATCAAGCATATTTTGTGCATCAACGTCCAAATTAAAGGAGCTGTTCCTTTGTCCAGTGATCAACTCAAGAACCACCACACCAAAGCTATATACGTCCGCTGCCTTTGACAAGCTTCCATGCATCACATATTCTGGAGCCATATACCCACTGTAACCAATTATAATAATCGCAAATCATCCCTATATTCTCAACTAAAGACAAATTAAATACTCATATAAATAGAAGAAATCTACTTGATCAGGACCAAGACATTGACAGCACTGAACAACAGATTACTACATTAGTAGGGATGCTAGACCACTTACTTGGTACCGCCACACACGTGTGTTGACGTGGTGTTTCGCCTTCCGGGAAGAGGCGGGCCATCCCGAAGTCCGCGATTTTCGGGGCCCACTTGTCGTCAAGGAGTATGTTGCTTGCCTTGATGTCACGGTGAATGATGCAGCTGTGCGAGTCCTCATGCAGGTAAAGCAAGCCACGGGCAATGCCTGCAATGATGTCAAACCTCCTTCCAGTCAAGCAACTCCTTCTTACTATTGATTCTGCATTCAGACCAGTGAATTCGCCACCAGGATAAGAATCACTATAGCTTTCACTTCTACGCATTCAACTAATTTAGAGGGAAAAGTATGCAACAACTATGTCAAAATGGACTCCAAAAACATGGATCCAAGGAACTTTTAAAGTTGAGAACAGTGAGGTTATTCAAAATAGATGGACATTGATTACTTCTACAACAATGAACCATGCATCAGATCAAGGAAAAACAGAGTAAATAAAATGGCTTTCAACAAAGTGATTTGACTGCCAAACAATATTATTAAGCAAAACGGCTTTCAACAAAGTGGTTTGACCGCATAATCAACATTATCATACAGTTCGAGGCTCCAGTAGTTAACAAACACTTTTGGAATTTGAAACACAGCCCGCATTATGTTTAACATTTCATCATTCATTGCCCAACCGCATTTTGACATCAGATCTGACTCTTATTGAATAGTCAACAGTCGTCACGGAAAGGAGCATATGGCTTCATATAATGGCTTTCTAGTTACAGAAGATTTACATGTGTCATGTGTGAGGTATTGGACCATTCCACTCCACCAACAAAAGAGGTGTGTGTGTGCACGTGTGTGCATGCACGCACGTGAGAGAGAGAGAGAGAGAGAGAGAACCCGCCTCCTATATTATGCTTACATACATAAAGGAGATAACTCATTGACTTGGTTCATACTCTAACTATCATAATTTTACTGAATATGAAATTAAGGCAACATTGCAGATAGATGACCTCAAAGGACAATGAAGACTTCAGAGATGACATTGCTTAACTTATGAAGGTAACTATATGAGGTTTCCTTTGCTTACTTGTAAAGATGAACCCAATGGTGATTAAATCTCTATAGTAAATTTGCAATTAGATACTTCTACCACATTTCAAAGGAATTAGAACAAGTATCGGTTAAATGTGAGTTTCTATTTTCACGTTAATGTTTTTCAGATGAAAATTGAATTTAAGCAACAGAAGTTGACCTAGTAGTTAAGTCTCAGATGAAAATCTTCATTTATCAAGGAAAAAGAGCCTGCCCAAAATATGTGAATCCCCACTAAGGCAAATAAAGAGTCTGTGCAGATTATGTGACTCCTCACTAAGGCAAATGTAATATTCAGTTTATGAGGTACCCATAAGTTTCTCGAGAGCATTTAAATCTAAACAATAATAACTCATCATTTATCCCTTTTGCAGAAACTCACCCCACAAAAGATTGTTTATCACAGGTAAGTTTGACCACAGATAAGAATTTTACCAACAACAGCCTGGGACTGACCAAATACACATACACATCCTGGAATGTTTCTTTATTCATCAGCACCATCTTTGAACTAATGAAAAAACATATACAAAGAGCCATTGAGTACACAAGATAAACGAATCAAACTCATGCGAGGAGTAAGGACTGCCGCATACATATTCGGATGGTAAGATATCAAGATTCAAATTAAAATGTGAACTCCTATGGCAAACTGATAAAAACAAAGACTTGACCTTCTTCATGGAATCTATCTTGTTACAAATTCATGTAAGTTGACAGAGACACCATATATATCAAAGAAACTTTAACATGACAACTTATGGTGGAAACAGCAGTCAAACAATTGCAACAAGCAAGCCATTTCAAATTTAAAAGGTATTCTCAAGTCTCATGAAGAATCAGATATCAGACTTAGTTGGTAAATTACTTTAGAGCAGCATTTTATTTTATTTTTTCCAATCTTAGCTTGGAAACCAAATGGCTGTTGAAACATTTTTGTGCTGGTCAACTGTGTAGATGACATTTTAGAAGAGGACCAGATAGGGAAGCATTTACAAAGATTAACTGATACTTACTGAACAGAAGCTTGTCAAGGCTCTCATTGGGGACATACTCATAAACTAGCAATTTTTCTGCTCCATGAGCACAGTACCCCAACAAATTTACAACATTCCGGTGCTGTACACGTGCCAGTAACTTTGCTTCATTTGTAAACTCCTTCTTCCCTTGATTTGAGCTATGAGAAAGCTTTTTCACCGCAATTTCCCCCATCTTCCAACTTTCCCTGTAAAGAAACAATTGTAAGATAGATGAAGTAATCTCCAAAATTTATGTTTGATTCCTGAAAAAGCTGCCCTCTATTGGGTTGAACATGTAATGTAGGCTAAGCACAAGAGCAGCTCAAACACCATCAGCAAGAAGTTGAATAACAAGATAGGCAAGCAGAACAGTTGAAACATTTGAACTTATATTAATTCTCTACTCCCCCTCGAGCACAAGTTCATGTTTTTCTTCAAAATGCGTAGAATTAGGAAAACAAGAGATCAGGCAAGCAATAAAAACCAGAGTGACCATGTCCAAAACTCTCAGTCACGGCAACACCTAGAAGCAGGTTCTTTGCAGGGAAAACAAGAGATGAGGCAAGGCATATAACGTAACCTCTCTTCATTGAATCCTGGATCATCAAATTCACAAATCCTTCTAAAAAAATATCTAAAGATGCCGCATTGGACAGCACTATTATCACCATCTCTTGAACTACCAGTAGCTACTGTAACTAAAAATTAGCACATAAACTCCAGATACCAACATCTCTTGAACAGACAGACTGGAACTGCAACTAATGACCATACCCAATTCAATCTGTTGACATACAAGTTCATCAGCAAATACGATTTTGAGAACCCAAGGCACATACTACAAATATCCCTAAAGATGCATAGTATTCTCACGCCCGTTCCAGCTATTCTCATTTTGATCAGATTGACTTAATTGCGAGCAAGCAACAAAAAATAAAAAGACAACCCCACAATTTCACCATAAATTTTCCATTCCCACTCCGAGCTCGAGAATCAAAGGGCAATCCACTGAGTACATGAGAAAGCAACTGGAACTCTAAAGCTTGTAGTGAATCACAAGGCAGAAGTCACCGACCTTGTATACGGGGTTGGAAACCACCCTCCCCAAGTTTGTGGGTCGGGTGAAAATCTTTCGTTGTGAGCAACCAACGCGTCGAACGCGAAATGCTTTTGCTCTTGGGCAGCTATCCTCTCCTCAGTCCTCTTCCCTTTGCCCCTCTGGTGATGGCAACGGCAGAGATCAATAACATAATCAGACAATCAAACGGAACAAGAAATCGCACGCCAAGTACACGAAAGGCGTTCGCCGGAAACAGAGCCACCCGGGTCTCTCCATTCACCTTTGCTCGAGCCCAATTTGAACGTCTTCAGAAGATTGTGCATGAAGTTCTTCGATTTGCGCATGCTTCTCCAGGGGTTCAAGAGAACCAATCCATGTAAAGATGCAACCCAGGAAAAAAGGAACAAGAACCCACAAATACCAGCAGCTTTTAAGCAATAAAGTTCGATCAAAACTGGAACTTCGCGGCAGTGAAAGACGGCGAAAGACGAAGGGGACTGGCGCAAGAACGAATCTTTCTTGTGGGGTTTCGCGCAAGGACTGATTTTTTTCCCCGCTGGGTTTCGAGCACATAAAAGAAAAATGGGTGCGCGAGATACAGCGTCTCCAAGCCCGAGCGAACTCGGGAGACTTCGGTATGAAAGGCGGGGAGCGGGGCGTGTTGACCCACTTGACGACCGGCGAATTCCGCCATTTCTTCTTATTTATAACTCCTTTCTTTCCGTGCGATGGAGAAATGTCAACCCCAAGAACGGCCATCGTCACGCCGAGGTTGCGTGTCTTTTTAGCACGAGAAATACCGACGAACCCAAAGCGGAGTCGTTTTCTAACATGGGAACTTGGACCGATCAGGAAGACGTCGCAGAAGCGACGATTGCCTGCACAGCTGGAAGAGCACGAACGACGAACGCGCTTTCGGATTGCTCGCAGCACGTTTTTCCTCTTTTTTTCTTTTCGTGCATGTGCGGGATTCAATTGCCAACCGCAAATTATCATTTGACGACGTTAATCTCGCTTGGAATTACGTCATCCTCGTAACTTTTTTCATCGATTTTATCTGAACTTGACTCTACTTTGGCATTTTGAAGATTCGATCTTTCGAATTTCCCGTGTCAAAAGTGCGGATAGGGGTCCATTGGGGTCTGAGTCCAACTTGGGTAAATATTAAGACATCTTACTGTTCTGCTATGGGTGATGGAGATCCCAGTGGTTTCCGGTATCGATTGGGTAGTTGGTACTGCAAAATTCATAAAAGGGTATTTGGAATAAGTGAAGGTCCATAGATCTATCAAAACGATCATAAATCCATTTTTTAATCGGGCTAAATTGTTACATAGGTAAGTTATATTCGGGTACATAGATCATAAATTGATAGAAATATTATATGGGTGTTAAATGGGTCATGAATGGGTTTATATCTTATTTAAACACAACCCACTTCTATGACATTATTTTCATTCTCTCTCGCCATCATTTAATTTTGCGCGCCCACTTCGCGATATGAGTTTTTCTCGATTGAGTTAAATATGAAAGTATTTTAGCAGTATTTAATTGAAGTTGAGTCAAATATGAATCACTAAATTTGTATTGGTATAGAAATAAGAAAAATGAATCTATTTAGATTGGGTCATTTTTGGCCCAGCCTGGCCCCCTCCATTATGATAATATTACTAAATCCATTTTCCTTTTGGTTCTTGGATAGCGAAAGCACTGGTCGTTCAAAATGAGTTGACATTTGTGAGGTTTGAATTCTTGAATTGATGAAATTTCCTTATAATTGTCAACATCTTTAATGGTCCAATTTCACAATGTTTCGAGTTTCTATTACCAAAATTTAGGAGAATTCTTACTTTTTTTCACACTAAGCAACATGACGAGGCATGATTGTGAAAGTTGATGTTGGGGCACGTTTGTTTGAGCTTAAACGAAAGTAAGAAGCACTTTCTATTTTCTCATTAAAATCTACGGTATCATTTCAATTCAAGATTAAATTCAAAATTAAACAAGATTATGAGAAAAAATCATATCTAAATCTATCTTGTGAAGTTTTACATTTTGTTGAAAATTTCAATCATTTCGAATTTAATGAGAATAATGAAAGACCGCGAATCGTCTCTTCTTCTTCCTCCTTACGATTCTTCCTTGGCAACTCGCCCAGAGAAGAAGACGGTTCTACTACCTGCCGAATTCTGGACGCGCAAATTGCAACGTCTTCTGGATGTGACCGCACTGCATCTTTATTATTATTATTGTTGCTGCAAAGATCGAATCGGGTCTCGTCTTTACTTTATATATAATTCAATTTACTTGTGGAACGTAAGGGAGGAATTGCCTTCTTATGGGGCAAGGGGATTTAGACAAGTCAAAGTCAAGGGAAGACAGCCCCTGGTTTTTCCAGGGCCCTTCAATCTGAAACCTAAGACTTCGTGTTTCTTCCTCTTCGATGAGTTCATGCGTGACCTGGCACCGAGTGGAATGAATCTCGAGAACACGCATCGTCTTTACTCCTCGTCTTTGTGGGGATTTTCTATGATCTCCCGAGATCTGTTCTGCGGAGAATTCATGGACCTTTTTTTTTTAATCATAAATAGATAAATCTGAATAGTTGATCTGAAAATCTTAGTATCTGTGCATTGCGGCATTCCATAAATTAAAAGACACAAATCCGACTTAGATAGAACGACGATAAACTGATTTTTTAAAAGCATAACTGCAATCTTTTAAAAGGACTATTCGAGTTAGCAGCAGCATGGCCAATACCTAACATTCAGGGCTTGAACTTGTGTTAGGATACGCAGGTTTGTGCTCGCAAGTTGGTTGACTCATGCCCAACCTTAAAAAGAGGAGATCGAACATGCTTTTCGGCTCGTCTGGATCGACAAAGGCATTCCCCATTCCATTTGTCCGCATTCTATGGGAGTCGGCATGGAATCGTCAAGTACTCAACAATTTTGCCATTCTCTCTTCAGCACATTACCCAACTTAGCACTCGTTAATGTGCAAAAAAAAAAAAATCAATACCTCATTTTGAAGCGATCATTAAGAGGTACGGTGTAAAAAATTACTGACCCAACCCAAATAGAGAATTTCAAGTTTTTTTCTTTTTCAGTTCAGTAATGAGAAAATAAATTTAGGCAAATTCACAGTTGAGGTCGGTTCGATTCGAATTTCTTTTTCTTTTATTTTCCATTCTTTCTTCTTTCTCCTACATTCTCAAGAAATATAGAAAATCATTATAATTCATCAAGAGATCAAATTCAAAGATTCAATTCAAAATTGATATTATACGACCCCCGTTCTCCTCTCAACTCCATCAACGTCTTTGTCGTCACCTCCAAGTAAAAT